>NW_027484979.1:0-82394 GCF_050908995.1 Andrena cerasifolii
TGAAAATTTTCGCCAGATTTTGGCCTATATATCAGGAGAACATGAAGTCAAAAGAGGTATACTAAATTTCAGCTTCAAAGGCATCGCCTTAAAGATGCAAATAAGAGGCGCAGGCCTTTCAAGAGGCGTTCGAAAATTGTGCGACTCTTCGTTAAACAGTCACTGTCTCGAAACATCTGCGCCACTTCTCGCTCATTGATTTGCCATCCGGAGACGTTACTTTGTGCCATCTCTTTCGACGGCATGTTCTCCTGTTACAAAGCCCAATTCTGTGGATTCTGAAAATTTTCGCCAGATTGTGGCCAATATATCAGGATAACATGAAGTGGAAAGAGGTATACTAAATTTCAGCTTCAAAGGCATCGCCTTAAGCTTGCAATTAAGAGGCGCAGGCCTTTCAAGAGGCGTTCGAAAATTGTGCGACTCTTCGTTAAACAGTCACTGTCTCGAAACATCTGCGCCACTTCTCGCTCATTGATTTGCCATCCGGAGACGTTACTTTGTGCCATCTCTTTCGACGGCATGTTCTCCTGTTACAAAGCCCAATTCTGTGGATTCTGAAAATTTTCGCCAGATTTTGCCCAATATATCAGGAGAAAATGAAGTGGAAAGAGGTATACTAAATTTCAGCTTCAAAGGCATCGCCTTAAAGTTGCAAATAAGAGGCGCAGGCGTTTCAAGAGGCGTTCGAAAATTCTGCGTCTCTTCGTTAATCAGTCACTGTCTCGAAACATCTGCGCCATATCTCGCTCTTTGATTTGCTGTCCGGAGACTTTATATTGTTCCATCTCTTTCGACGGCATGTTCTCCTGTTATAAAGCTCAATTTTGTGTATTCTCGAAATTTTCGCCAGATTTTGGCCAATATATCAGGAGAAAATGAATTGGAAAGAGGTATACTAAATTTCAGCTTCAAAGGCATCGCCTTAAAGTTGCAAATAAGAGGCGCAGGCCTTTCAAGAGGCGTTCGAAAATTCTGCGTCTCGTTGTTAAACAATCACTGTCTCGAAACACCTGCGCCACTTCTCGCTCTTTGATTTGCTCTCCAGAGACGTTACTTTGTTCCATCTCTTTCGACGGCATGTTCTCCTGTTACAAAGCCCAATTTTGTGCATTCTGAAAATTTTCGCCAGATTGTGGCCAATATATCAGGATAACATGAAGCGGAAAGAGGTATACTAAATTTCAGCTTCAAAGGCATCGCTTAAAAGTATCAAATCAGAGGCGCAGGACTTTCAAGAGGCGTTCGAAAATTGTGCGACTCTTCGTTAAACAGTCACTGTCTCGAAACATCTGCGCCACTTCTCGCTCATTGATTTGCCATCCGGAGACGTTACTTTGTGCCATCTCTTTCGACGGCATGTTCTCCTGTTACAAAGCCCAATTCTGTGGATTCTGAAAATTTTCGCCAGATTTTGGCCAATATATCAGGAGAAAATGAAGTGGAAAGAGGTATACTAAATTTCAGCTTCAAAGGCATCGCCTTAAAGTTGCAAATAAGAGGCGCAGGCGTTTCAAGAGGCGTTCGAAAATTCTGCGTCTCTTCGTTAATCAGTCACTGTCTCGAAACATCTGCGCCATATCTCGCTCTTTGATTTGCTGTCCGGAGACTTTATATTGTTCCATCTCTTTCGACGGCATGTTCTCCTGTTATAAAGCTCAATTTTGTGTATTCTCGAAATTTTCGCCAGATTTTGGCCAATATATCAGGAGAAAATGAATTGGAAAGAGGTATACTAAATTTCAGCTTCAAAGGCATCGCCTTAAAGTTGCAAATAAGAGGCGCAGGCCTTTCAAGAGGCGTTCGAAAATTCTGCGTCTCGTTGTTAAACAATCACTGTCTCGAAACACCTGCGCCACTTCTCGCTCTTTGATTTGCTCTCCAGAGACGTTACTTTGTTCCATCTCTTTCGACGGCATGTTCTCCTGTTACAAAGCCCAATTTTGTGCATTCTGAAAATTTTCGCTAGATTTTGTCCAATATATCAGGAGACCATGAAGCGGAAAGAGGTATACTAAATTTCAGCTTCAAAGGCATCGCTTAAAAGTATCAAATCAGAGGCGCAGGCCTTTCAAGAGGCGTTCGAAAATTGTGCGACTCTTCGTTAAACAGTCACTGTCTCGAAACATCTGCGCCACTTCTCGCTCATTGATTTGCCCTCCGGAGACGTTACTTTGTGCCATCTCTTTCGACGGCATGTTCTCCTGTTACAAAGCCCAATTCTGTGCATTCTGAAAATTTTCGCCAGATTTTGGCCAATATATCAGGAGAACATGAAGTTGAAAGAGGTATACTAAATTTCAGCTTCAAAGGCATCGCCTTAAGCTTGCAATTAAGAGGCGCAGGCCTTTCAAGAGGCGTTCGAAAATTGTGCGTCTCTTCGTTAAACAGTCACTGTCTCGAAACACCTGCGCCACTTCTCGCTCTTTGATTTGCTCTCCGGAAACGTTACTTTGTGCCATCTCTTTCGACGGCATGTTCTCCTGTTACAAAGCCCAATTTTGTGCATTCTGAAAATTTTCGCCAGATTGTAGCCAATATATCAGGATAACATGAAGTGGAAAGAGGTATACTAAATTTCAGCTTCAAAGGCATCGCCTTAAAGTTGCAAATCAGAGGCGCAGGCCTTTCAAGAGGCGTTCGAAAATTCTGTGTGTCTTCGTTAAACAGTCACTGTCTCGAAACATCTGCGCCACTTCTCGCTCTTTGATTTGCTCTCCGGAGACGTTACTTTGTGCCATCTCTTTCGACGGCATATTCTCCTGTTACAAAGCCCAATTTTGTGCATTCTGAAAATTTTCGCTATATTTTGTCCAATATATCAGGAGAACATGAAGTGGAACGAGGTATACTAAATTTCAGCTTCAAAGGCATCGCTTAAAAGTATCAAATCAGAGGCGCAGGACTTTCAAGAGGCGTTCGAAAATTGTGCGACTTTTCGTTAAACAGTCACTGTCTCGAAACATCTGCGCCACTTCTCGCTCATTGATTTGCCATCCGGAGACGTTACTTTGTGCCATCTCTTTCGACGGCATGTTCTCCTGTTACAAAGCCCAATTCTGTGGATTCTGAAAATTTTCGCCAGATTGTGGCCAATATATCAGGATAACATGAAGTGGAAAGAGGTATACTAAATTTCAGCTTCAAAGGCATCGCCTTAAGCTTGCAATTAAGAGGCGCAGGCCTTTCAAGAGGCGTTCGAAAATTGTGCGACTCTTCGTTAAACAGTCACTGTCTCGAAACATCTGCGCCACTTCTCGCTCATTGATTTGCCATCCGGAGACGTTACTTTGTGCCATCTCTTTCGACGGCATGTTCTCCTGTTACAAAGCCCAATTCTGTGGATTCTGAAAATTTTCGCCAGATTTTGGCCAATATATCAGGAGAAAATGAAGTGGAAAGAGGTATACTAAATTTCAGCTTCAAAGGCATCGCCGTAAAGTTGCAAATAAGAGGCGCAGGCGTTTCAAGAGGCGTTCGAAAATTCTGCGTCTCTTCGTTAAACAGTCACTGTCTCTAAACATCTGCGCCACTTCTCGCTCATTGATTTGCCCTCCGGAGACGTTACTTTGTGCCATCTCTTTCGACGGCATGCTCTCCTGTTACAAAGCCCAATTCTGTGCATTCTGAAAATTTTCGCCAGATTTTGGCCAATATATCAGGAGAACATGAAGTTGAAAGAGGTATACTAAATTTCAGCTTCAAAGGCATCGCCTTAAGCTTGCAATTAAGAGGCGCAGGCCTTTCAAGAGGCGTTCGAAAATTGTGCGTCTCTTCGTTAAACAGTCACTGTCTCGAAGCACCTGCGCCACTTCTCGCTCTTTGATTTGCTCTCCGGAAACGTTACTTTGTGCCATCTCTTTCGACGGCATGTTCTCCTGTTACAAAGCCCAATTTTGTGCATTCTGAAAATTCTCGCCAGATTGTGGCCAATATATCAGGATAACATGAAGTGGAAAGAGGTATACTAAATTTCAGCTTCAAAGGCATCGCCTTAAAGTTGCAAATCAGAGGCGCAGGCCTTTCAAGAGGCGTTCGAAAATTCTGTGTGTCTTCGTTAAACAGTCACTGTCTCGAAACATCTGCGCCACTTCTCGCTCTTTGATTTGCTCTCCGGAGACGTTACTTTGTGCCATCTCTTTCGACGGCATATTCTCCTGTTACAAAGCCCAATTTTGTGCATTCTGAAAATTTTCGCTATATTTTGTCCAATATATCAGGAGAACATGAAGTGGAACGAGGTATACTAAATTTCAGCTTCAAAGGCATCGCCTTAAGCTTGCAATTAAGAGGCGCAGGCCTTTCAAGAGGCGTTCGAAAATTGTGCGTCTCTTCGTTAAACAGTCACTGTCTCGAAGCACCTGCGCCACTTCTCGCTCTTTGATTTGCTCTCCGGAAACGTTACTTTGTGCCATCTCTTTCGACGGCATGTTCTCCTGTTACAAAGCCCAATTTTGTGCATTCTGAAAATTCTCGCCAGATTGTGGCCAATATATCAGGATAACATGAAGTGGAAAGAGGTATACTAAATTTCAGCTTCAAAGGCATCGCCTTAAAGTTGCAAATCAGAGGCGCAGGCCTTTCAAGAGGCGTTCGAAAATTCTGTGTGTCTTCGTTAAACAGTCACTGTCTCGAAACATCTGCGCCACTTCTCGCTCTTTGATTTGCTCTCCGGAGACGTTACTTTGTGCCATCTCTTTCGACGGCATATTCTCCTGTTACAAAGCCCAATTTTGTGCATTCTGAAAATTTTCGCTATATTTTGTCCAATATATCAGGAGAACATGAAGTGGAACGAGGTATACTAAATTTCAGCTTCAAAGGCATCGCTTAAAAGTATCAAATCAGAGGCGCAGGACTTTCAAGAGGCGTTCGAAAATTGTGCGACTCTTCGTTAAACAGTCACTGTCTCGAAACATCTGCGCCACTTCTCGCTCATTGATTTGCCCTCCGGAGACGTTACTTTGTGCCATCTCTTTCGAGGGCATGTTCTCCTGTTACAAAGCCCAATTTTGTGCATTCTGAAAATTTTCGCCAGATTTTGGCCAATATATCAGGAGAACATGAAGTTGAAAGAGGTATACTAAATTTCAGCATCAAAGGCATCGCCTTAAAGTTGCAAATAAGAGGCGCAGGTCTTTCAAGAGGCGTTCGAAAATTCTGCGTCTCGTTGTTAAACAGTCACTGTCTCGAAACATCTGCGCCACTTCTCGCTCATTGATTTGCCATCCGGAGACGTTAATTTGTGCCATCTCTTTCGACGGCATGTTCTCCTGTTACAAAGCCCAATTCTGTGGATTCTGAAAATTTTCGCCAGATTTTGGCCAATATATCAGGAGAAAATGAAGTGGAAAGAGGTATACTAAATTTCAGCTTCAAAGGCATCGCCGTAAAGTTGCAAATAAGAGGCGCAGGCGTTTCAAGAGGCGTTCGAAAATTCTGCGTCTCTTCGTTAAACAGTCACTGTCTCGAAACATCTGCGCCACTTCTCGCTCATTGATTTGCCCTCCGGAGACGTTACTTTGTGCCATCTCTTTCGACGGCATGTTCTCCTGTTACAAAGCCCAATTCTGTGCATTCTGAAAATTTTCGCCAGATTTTGGCCAATATATCAGGAGAACATGAAGTTGAAAGAGGTATACTAAATTTCAGCTTCAAAGGCATCGCCTTAAGCTTGCAATTAAGAGGCGCAGGCCTTTCAAGAGGCGTTCGAAAATTGTGCGTCTCTTCGTTAAACAGTCACTGTCTCGAAGCACCTGCGCCACTTCTCGCTCTTTGATTTGCTCTCCGGAAACGTTACTTTGTGCCATCTCTTTCGACGGCATGTTCTCCTGTTACAAAGCCCAATTTTGTGCATTCTGAAAATTTTCGCCAGATTGTGGCCAATATATCAGGATAACATGAAGTGGAAAGAGGTATACTAAATTTCAGCTTCAAAGGCATCGCCTTAAAGTTGCAAATCAGAGGCGCAGGCCTTTCAAGAGGCGTTCGAAAATTCTGTGTGTCTTCGTTAAACAGTCACTGTCTCGAAACATCTGCGCCACTTCTCGCTCTTTGATTTGCTCTCCGGAGACGTTACTTTGTGCCATCTCTTTCGACGGCATATTCTCCTGTTACAAAGCCCAATTTTGTGCATTCTGAAAATTTTCGCTATATTTTGTCCAATATATCAGGAGAACATGAAGTGGAACGAGGTATACTAAATTTCAGCTTCAAAGGCATCGCTTAAAAGTATCAAATCAGAGGCGCAGGACTTTCAAGAGGCGTTCGAAAATTGTGCGACTCTTCGTTAAACAGTCACTGTCTCGAAACATCTGCGCCACTTCTCGCTCATTGATTTGCCCTCCGGAGACGTTACTTTGTGCCATCTCTTTCGAGGGCATGTTCTCCTGTTACAAAGCCCAATTTTGTGCATTCTGAAAATTTTCGCCAGATTTTGGCCAATATATCAGGAGAACATGAAGTTGAAAGAGGTATACTAAATTTCAGCATCAAAGGCATCGCCTTAAACTTGCAATTAAGAGGCGCAGGCCTTTCAAGGGGCGTTCGAAAATTGTGCGTCTCTTCGTTAAACAGTCACTGTCTCGAAACACCTGCGCCACTTCTCGCTCTTTCGTTTGCTGTCCGGAGACGTTATATTGTTCCATCTCTTTCGACGGCATGTTCTCCTGTTACAAAGCCCAATTCTGTGCATTCTGAAAATTTTCGCCAGATTTTGGCCAATATATCAGGAGAACATGAAGTTGAAAGAGGTATACTAAATTTCAGCTTCAAAGGCATCGCCTTAAGCTTGCAATTAAGAGGCGCAGGCCTTTCAAGAGGCGTTCGAAAATTGTGCGTCTCTTCGTTAAACAGTCACTGTCTCGAAGCACCTGCGCCACTTCTCGCTCTTTGATTTGCTCTCCGGAAACGTTACTTTGTGCCATCTCTTTCGACGGCATGTTCTCCTGTTACAAAGCCCAATTTTGTGCATTCTGAAAATTTTCGCTATATTTTGTCCAATATATCAGGAGAACATGAAGTGGAACGAGGTATACTAAATTTCAGCTTCAAAGGCATCGCTTAAAAGTATCAAATCAGAGGCGCAGGACTTTCAAGAGGCGTTCGAAAATTGTGCGACTCTTCGTTAAACAGTCACTGTCTCGAAACATCTGCGCCACTTCTCGCTCATTGATTTGCCCTCCGGAGACGTTACTTTGTGCCATCTCTTTCGAGGGCATGTTCTCCTGTTACAAAGCCCAATTTTGTGCATTCTGAAAATTTTCGCCAGATTTTGGCCAATATATCAGGAGAACATGAAGTTGAAAGAGGTATACTAAATTTCAGCATCAAAGGCATCGCCTTAAACTTGCAATTAAGAGGCGCAGGCCTTTCAAGGGGCGTTCGAAAATTGTGCGTCTCTTCGTTAAACAGTCACTGTCTCGAAACACCTGCGCCACTTCTCGCTCTTTCGTTTGCTGTCCGGAGACGTTATATTGTTCCATCTCTTTCGACGGCATGTTCTCCTGTTACAAAGCCCAATTCTGTGCATTCTGAAAATTTTCGCCAGATTTTGGCCAATATATCAGGAGAACATGAAGTTGAAAGAGGTATACTAAATTTCAGCTTCAAAGGCATCGCCTTAAGCTTGCAATTAAGAGGCGCAGGCCTTTCAAGAGGCGTTCGAAAATTGTGCGTCTCTTCGTTAAACAGTCACTGTCTCGAAGCACCTGCGCCACTTCTCGCTCTTTGATTTGCTCTCCGGAAACGTTACTTTGTGCCATCTCTTTCGACGGCATGTTCTCCTGTTACAAAGCCCAATTTTGTGCATTCTGAAAATTTTCGCCAGATTGTGGCCAATATATCAGGATAACATGAAGTGGAAAGAGGTATACTAAATTTCAGCTTCAAAGGCATCGCCTTAAAGTTGCAAATCAGAGGCGCAGGCCTTTCAAGAGGCGTTCGAAAATTCTGTGTGTCTTCGTTAAACAGTCACTGTCTCGAAACATCTGCGCCACTTCTCGCTCTTTGATTTGCTCTCCGGAGACGTTACTTTGTGCCATCTCTTTCGACGGCATATTCTCCTGTTACAAAGCCCAATTTTGTGCATTCTGAAAATTTTCGCTATATTTTGTCCAATATATCAGGAGAACATGAAGTGGAACGAGGTATACTAAATTTCAGCTTCAAAGGCATCGCTTAAAAGTATCAAATCAGAGGCGCAGGACTTTCAAGAGGCGTTCGAAAATTGTGCGACTCTTCGTTAAACAGTCACTGTCTCGAAACATCTGCGCCACTTCTCGCTCATTGATTTGCCATCCGGAGACGTTACTTTGTGCCATCTCTTTCGACGGCATGTTCTCCTGTTACAAAGCTCAATTTTGTGCATTCTGAAAATTTTCGCCAGATTGTGGCCAATATATCAGGATAACATGAAGTGGAAACAGGTATACTAAATTTCAGCTTCAAAGGCATCGCCTTAAAGTTGCAAATCAGAGGCGCAGGACTTTCAAGAGGCATTCGAAAATTGTGTGACCCTTCGTTAAATAGTCACTGTCTCGAAACATCTGCGCCACTTCTCGCTCTTTGATTTGCTCTCCGGAAACGTTACTTTGTGCCATCTCTTTCGACGGCATGTTCTCCTGTTACAAAGCCCAATTTTGTGCATTCTGAAAATTTTCGCCAGATTGTGTCCAATATATCAGGATAACATGAAGTGGAAAGAGGTATACTAAATTTCAGCTTCAAAGGCATCGCCTTAAAGTTGCAAATCAGAGGCGCAGGCCTTTCAAGAGGCGTTCGAAAATTCTGTGTGTCTTCGTTAAACAGTCACTGTCTCGAAACATCTGCGCCACTTCTCGCTCATTGATTTGCCATCCGGAGACGTTACTTTGTGCCATCTCTTTCGACGGCATGTTCTCCTGTTACAAAGCTCAATTTTGTGCATTCTGAAAATTTTCGCCAGATTGTGGCCAATATATCAGGATAACATGAAGTGGAAAGAGGTATACTAAATTTCAGCTTCAAAGGCATCGCCTTAAAGTATCAAATCAGAGGCGCAGGACTTTCAAGTGGCGTTCGAAAATTCTGCGTCTCTTGGTTAATCTGTCACTGTCTCGAAATATCTGCGCCACATCTCGCTCTTTGATTTGCTCTCCGGAGACGTTACTTTGTGCCATCTCTTTCGAGGGCATGTTCTCCTGTTACAAAGCCCAATTTTGTGCATTCTGAAAATTTTCGCCAGATTTTGGCCAATATATCAGGAGAACATGAAGTTGAAAGAGGTATACTAAATTTCAGCTTCAAAGGCATCGCTTAAAAGTATCAAATCAGAGGCGCAGGACTTTCAAGAGGCATTCGAAAATTGTGTGACCCTTCGTTAAACAGTCACTGTCTCGAAACATCTGCGCCACTTCTCGCTCTTTGATTTGCTCTCCGGAGACGTTACATTGTGCCATCTCTTTCGACGGCATATTCTCCTGTTACAAAGCCCAATTTTGTGCATTCTGAAAATTTTTGCTAGATTTTGTCCAATATATCAGGAGACCATGAAGTGGAAAGAGGTATACTAAATTTCAGCTTCAAAGGCATCGCTTAAAAGTATCAAATCAGAGGCGCAGGACTTTCAAGAGGCGTTCGAAAATTGTGCGACTCTTCGTTAAACAGTCACTGTCTCGAAACATCTGCGCCACTTCTCGCTCATTGATTTGCCATCCGGAGACGTTAATTTGTGCCATCTCTTTCGACGGCATGTTCTCCTGTTACAAAGCCCAATTCTGTGGATTCTGAAAATTTTCGCCAGATTTTGGCTAATATATCAGGAGAAAATGAAGTGGAAAGAGGTATACTAAATTTCAGCTTCAAAGGCATCGCCGTAAAGTTGCAAATAAGAGGCGCAGGCGTTTCAAGAGGCGTTCGAAAATTCTGCGTCTCTTCGTTAAACAGTCACTGTCTCGAAACATCTGCGCCACTTCTCGCTCATTGATTTGCCCTCCGGAGACGTTACTTTGTGCCATCTCTTTCGACGGCATGTTCTCCTGTTACAAAGCCCAATTCTGTGCATTCTGAAAATTTTCGCCAGATTTTGGCCAATATATCAGGAGAACATGAAGTTGAAAGAGGTATACTAAATTTCAGCTTCAAAGGCATCGCCTTAAGCTTGCAATTAAGAGGCGCAGGCCTTTCAAGAGGCGTTCGAAAATTGTGCGTCTCTTCGTTAAACAGTCACTGTCTCGAAGCACCTGCGCCACTTCTCGCTCTTTGATTTGCTCTCCGGAAACGTTACTTTGTGCCATCTCTTTCGACGGCATGTTCTCCTGTTACAAAGCCCAATTTTGTGCATTCTGAAAATTTTCGCCAGATTGTGGCCAATATATCAGGATAACATGAAGTGGAAAGACGTATACTAAATTTCAGCTTCAAAGGCATCGCCTTAAAGTTGCAAATCAGAGGCGCAGGCCTTTCAAGAGGCGTTCGAAAATTCTGTGTGTCTTCGTTAAACAGTCACTGTCTCGAAACATCTGCGCCACTTCTCGCTCTTTGATTTGCTCTCCGGAGACGTTACTTTGTGCCATCTCTTTCGACGGCATATTCTCCTGTTACAAAGCCCAATTTTGTGCATTCTGAAAATTTTCGCTATATTTTGTCCAATATATCAGGAGAACATGAAGTGGAACGAGGTATACTAAATTTCAGCTTCAAAGGCATCGCTTAAAAGTATCAAATCAGAGGCGCAGGACTTTCAAGAGGCGTTCGAAAATTGTGCGACTCTTCGTTAAACAGTCACTGTCTCGAAACATCTGCGCCACTTCTCGCTCATTGATTTGCCATCCGGAGACGTTACTTTGTGCCATCTCTTTCGACGGCATGTTCTCCTGTTACAAAGCCCAATTTTGTGCATTCTGAAAATTTTCGCCAGATTTTGGCCAATATATCAGGAGAACATGAAGTTGAAAGAGGTATACTAAATTTCAGCATCAAAGGCATCGCCTTAAACTTGCAATTAAGAGGCGCAGGCCTTTCACGGGGCGTTCGAAAATTGTGCGTCTCTTCGTTAAACAGTCACTGTCTCGAAACACCTGCGCCACTTCTCGCTCTTTCGTTTGCTGTCCGGAGACGTTATATTGTTCCATCTCTTTCGACGGCATGTTCTCCTGTTACAAAGCCCAATTCTGTGCATTCTGCAAATTTTCGCCAGATTTTGGCCAATATATCAGGAGAACATGAAGTTGAAAGAGGTATACTAAATTTCAGCATCAAAGGCATCGCCTTAAACTTGCAATTAAGAGGCGCAGGCCTTTCACGGGGCGTTCGAAAATTGTGCGTCTCTTCGTTAAACAGTCACTGTCTCGAAACACCTGCGCCACTTCTCGCTCTTTCGTTTGCTGTCCGGAGACGTTATATTGTTCCATCTCTTTCGACGGCATGTTCTCCTGTTACAAAGCTCAATTTTGTGCATTCTGAAAATTTTCGCCAGATTGTGGCCAATATATCAGGATAACATGAAGTGGAAACAGGTATACTAAATTTCAGCTTCAAAGGCATCGCCTTAAAGTTGCAAATCAGAGGCGCAGGACTTTCAAGAGGCATTCGAAAATTGTGTGACCCTTCGTTAAATAGTCACTGTCTCGAAACATCTGCGCCACTTCTCGCTCTTTGATTTGCTCTCCGGAAACGTTACTTTGTGCCATCTCTTTCGACGGCATGTTCTCCTGTTACAAAGCCCAATTTTGTGCATTCTGAAAATTTTCGCCAGATTGTGTCCAATATATCAGGATAACATGAAGTGGAAAGAGGTATACTAAATTTCAGCTTCAAAGGCATCGCCTTAAAGTTGCAAATCAGAGGCGCAGGCCTTTCAAGAGGCGTTCGAAAATTCTGTGTGTCTTCGTTAAACAGTCACTGTCTCGAAACATCTGCGCCACTTCTCGCTCATTGATTTGCCATCCGGAGACGTTACTTTGTGCCATCTCTTTCGACGGCATGTTCTCCTGTTACAAAGCTCAATTTTGTGCATTCTGAAAATTTTCGCCAGATTGTGGCCAATATATCAGGATAACATGAAGTGGAAAGAGGTATACTAAATTTCAGCTTCAAAGGCATCGCCTTAAAGTATCAAATCAGAGGCGCAGGACTTTCAAGTGGCGTTCGAAAATTCTGCGTCTCTTCGTTAATCTGTCACTGTCTCGAAATATCTGCGCCACATCTCGCTCTTTGATTTGCTCTCCGGAGACGTTACTTTGTGCCATCTCTTTCGAGGGCATGTTCTCCTGTTACAAAGCCCAATTTTGTGCATTCTGAAAATTTTCGCCAGATTTTGGCCAATATATCAGGAGAACATGAAGTTGAAAGAGGTATACTAAATTTCAGCTTCAAAGGCATCGCTTAAAAGTATCAAATCAGAGGCGCAGGACTTTCAAGAGGCGTTCGAAAATTGTGCGACTCTTCGTTAAACAGTCACTGTCTCGAAACATCTGCGCCACTTCTCGCTCATTGATTTGCCATCCGGAGACGTTAATTTGTGCCATCTCTTTCGACGGCATGTTCTCCTGTTACAAAGCCCAATTCTGTGGATTCTGAAAATTTTCGCCAGATTTTGGCTAATATATCAGGAGAAAATGAAGTGGAAAGAGGTATACTAAATTTCAGCTTCAAAGGCATCGCCGTAAAGTTGCAAATAAGAGGCGCAGGCGTTTCAAGAGGCGTTCGAAAATTCTGCGTCTCTTCGTTAAACAGTCACTGTCTCGAAACATCTGCGCCACTTCTCGCTCATTGATTTGCCCTCCGGAGACGTTACTTTGTGCCATCTCTTTCGACGGCATGTTCTCCTGTTACAAAGCCCAATTCTGTGCATTCTGAAAATTTTCGCCAGATTTTGGCCAATATATCAGGAGAACATGAAGTTGAAAGAGGTATACTAAATTTCAGCTTCAAAGGCATCGCCTTAAGCTTGCAATTAAGAGGCGCAGGCCTTTCAAGAGGCGTTCGAAAATTGTGCGTCTCTTCGTTAAACAGTCACTGTCTCGAAGCACCTGCGCCACTTCTCGCTCTTTGATTTGCTCTCCGGAAACGTTACTTTGTGCCATCTCTTTCGACGGCATGTTCTCCTGTTACAAAGCCCAATTTTGTGCATTCTGAAAATTTTCGCCAGATTGTGGCCAATATATCAGGATAACATGAAGTGGAAAGAGGTATACTAAATTTCAGCTTCAAAGGCATCGCCTTAAAGTTGCAAATCAGAGGCGCAGGCCTTTCAAGAGGCGTTCGAAAATTCTGTGTGTCTTCGTTAAACAGTCACTGTCTCGAAACATCTGCGCCACTTCTCGCTCTTTGATTTGCTCTCCGGAGACGTTACTTTGTGCCATCTCTTTCGACGGCATATTCTCCTGTTACAAAGCCCAATTTTGTGCATTCTGAAAATTTTCGCTATATTTTGTCCAATATATCAGGAGAACATGAAGTGGAACGAGGTATACTAAATTTCAGCTTCAAAGGCATCGCTTAAAAGTATCAAATCAGAGGCGCAGGACTTTCAAGAGGCGTTCGAAAATTGTGCGACTCTTCGTTAAACAGTCACTGTCTCGAAACATCTGCGCCACTTCTCGCTCATTGATTTGCCATCCGGAGACGTTACTTTGTGCCATCTCTTTCGACGGCATGTTCTCCTGTTACAAAGCCCAATTTTGTGCATTCTGAAAATTTTCGCCAGATTTTGGCCAATATATCAGGAGAACATGAAGTTGAAAGAGGTATACTAAATTTCAGCATCAAAGGCATCGCCTTAAACTTGCAATTAAGAGGCGCAGGCCTTTCACGGGGCGTTCGAAAATTGTGCGTCTCTTCGTTAAACAGTCACTGTCTCGAAACACCTGCGCCACTTCTCGCTCTTTCGTTTGCTGTCCGGAGACGTTATATTGTTCCATCTCTTTCGACGGCATGTTCTCCTGTTACAAAGCCCAATTCTGTGCATTCTGCAAATTTTCGCCAGATTTTGGCCAATATATCAGGAGAACATGAAGTTGAAAGAGGTATACTAAATTTCAGCTTCAAAGGCATCGCCTTAAGCTTGCAATTAAGAGGCGCAGGCCTTTCAAGAGGCGTTCGAAAATTGTGCGTCTCTTCGTTAAACAGTCACTGTCTCGAAGCACCTGCGCCACTTCTCGCTCTTTGATTTGCTCTCCGGAAACGTTACTTTGTGCCATCTCTTTCGACGGCATGTTCTCCTGTTACAAAGCCCAATTTTGTGCATTCTGAAAATTTTCGCCAGATTGTGGCCAATATATCAGGATAACATGAAGTGGAAAGAGGTATACTAAATTTCAGCTTCAAAGGCATCGCCTTAAAGTTGCAAATCAGAGGCGCAGGCCTTTCAAGAGGCGTTCGAAAATTCTGCGTCTCGTTGTTAAACAGTCACTGTCTCGAAACATCTGCGCCACTTCTCGCTCATTGATTTGCCATCCGGAGACGTTAATTTGTGCCATCTCTTTCGACGGCATGTTCTCCTGTTACAAAGCCCAATTCTGTGGATTCTGAAAATTTTCGCCAGATTTTGGCCAATATATCAGGAGAAAATGAAGTGGAAAGAGGTATACTAAATTTCAGCTTCAAAGGCATCGCCGTAAAGTTGCAAATAAGAGGCGCAGGCGTTTCAAGAGGCGTTCGAAAATTCTGCGTCTCTTCGTTAAACAGTCACTGTCTCGAAACATCTGCGCCACTTCTCGCTCATTGATTTGCCCTCCGGAGACGTTACTTTGTGCCATCTCTTTCGACGGCATGTTCTCCTGTTACAAAGCCCAATTCTGTGCATTCTGAAAATTTTCGCCAGATTTTGGCCAATATATCAGGAGAACATGAAGTTGAAAGAGGTATACTAAATTTCAGCTTCAAAGGCATCGCCTTAAGCTTGCAATTAAGAGGCGCAGGCCTTTCAAGAGGCGTTCGAAAATTGTGCGTCTCTTCGTTAAACAGTCACTGTCTCGAAGCACCTGCGCCACTTCTCGCTCTTTGATTTGCTCTCCGGAAACGTTACTTTGTGCCATCTCTTTCGACGGCATGTTCTCCTGTTACAAAGCCCAATTTTGTGCATTCTGAAAATTTTCGCCAGATTGTGGCCAATATATCAGGATAACATGAAGTGGAAAGAGGTATACTAAATTTCAGCTTCAAAGGCATCGCCTTAAAGTTGCAAATCAGAGGCGCAGGCCTTTCAAGAGGCGTTCGAAAATTCTGTGTGTCTTCGTTAAACAGTCACTGTCTCGAAACATCTGCGCCACTTCTCGCTCTTTGATTTGCTCTCCGGAGACGTTACTTTGTGCCATCTCTTTCGACGGCATATTCTCCTGTTACAAAGCCCAATTTTGTGCATTCTGAAAATTTTCGCTATATTTTGTCCAATATATCAGGAGAACATGAAGTGGAACGAGGTATACTAAATTTCAGCTTCAAAGGCATCGCTTAAAAGTATCAAATCAGAGGCGCAGGACTTTCAAGAGGCGTTCGAAAATTGTGCGACTCTTCGTTAAACAGTCACTGTCTCGAAACATCTGCGCCACTTCTCGCTCATTGATTTGCCCTCCGGAGACGTTACTTTGTGCCATCTCTTTCGAGGGCATGTTCTCCTGTTACAAAGCCCAATTTTGTGCATTCTGAAAATTTTCGCCAGATTTTGGCCAATATATCAGGAGAACATGAAGTTGAAAGAGGTATACTAAATTTCAGCATCAAAGGCATCGCCTTAAACTTGCAATTAAGAGGCGCAGGCCTTTCAAGGGGCGTTCGAAAATTGTGCGTCTCTTCGTTAAACAGTCACTGTCTCGAAACATCTGCGCCACTTCTCGCTCTTTGATTTGCTCTCCGGAGACGTTACATTGTGCCATCTCTTTCGACGGCATATTCTCCTGTTACAAAGCCCAATTTTGTGCATTCTGAAAATTTTTGCTAGATTTTGTCCAATATATCAGGAGACCATGAAGCGGAAAGAGGTATACTAAATTTCAGCTTCAAAGGCATCGCTTAAAAGTATCAAATCAGAGGCGCAGGCCTTTCAAGAGGCGTTCGAAAATTGTGCGACTCTTCGTTAAACAGTCACTGTCTCGAAACATCTGCGCCACTTCTCGCTCATTGATTTGCCCTCCGGAGACGTTACTTTGTGCCATCTCTTTCGACGGCATATTCTCCTGTTACAAAGCCCAATTTTGTGCATTCTGAAAATTTTCGCCAGATTTTGGCCAATATATCAGGAGAACATGAAGTTGAAAGAGGTATACTAAATTTCAGCTTCAAAGGCATCGCTTAAAAGTATCAAATCAGAGGCGCAGGACTTTCAAGAGGCATTCGAAAATTGTGTGACCCTTCGTTAAACAGTCACTGTCTCGAAACATCTGCGCCACTTCTCGCTATTTGATTTGCTCTCCGGAGACGTTATATTGTTCCATCTCTTTCGACGGCATGTTCTCCTGTTATAAAGCTCAATTTTGTGTATTCTCGAAATTTTCGCCAGATTTTGGCCAATATATCAGGAGAAAATGAATTGGAAAGAGGTATACTAAATTTCAGCTTCAAAGGCATCGCCTTAAAGTTGCAAATCAGAGGCGCAGGCCTTTCAAGAGGCGTTCGAAAATTCTGCGTGTCTTCGTTAAACAGTCACTGTCTCGAAACATCTGCGCCATTTCTCGCTCTTTGATTTGCTCTCCGGAGACGTTACTTTGTGCCATCTCTTTCGACGGCATATTCTCCTGTTACAAAGCCCAATTTTGTGCATTCTGAAAATTTTCGCTAGATTTTGTCCAATATATCAGGAGAACATGAAGTGGAAAGAGGTATACTAAATTTCAGCTTCAAATGCATCGCTTAAAAGTATCAAATCAGAGGCGCAGGACTTTCAAGTGGCGTTCGAAAATTCTGCGTCTCTTCGTTAATCAGTCACTGTCTCGAAACATCTGCGCCACATCTCGCTCTTTGATTTGCTCTCCGGAGACGTTACTTTGTGCCATCTCTTTCGACGGCATGTTCTCCTGTTACAAAGCCCAATTTTGTGCATTCTGAAAATTTTCGCCAGATTGTGGCCAATATATCAGGATAACATGAAGTGGAAAGAGGTATACTAAATTTCAGCTTCAAAGGCATCGCCTTAAAGTTGCAAATCAGAGGCGCAGGCCTTTCAAGAGGCGTTCGAAAATTCTGCGTCTCGTTGTTAAACAATCACTGTCTCGAAACACCTGCGCCACTTCTCGCTCTTTGATTTGCTTTCCGGAGACGTTACTTTGTGCCATCTCTTTCGACGGCATGTTCTCCTGTTACAAAGCCCAAATTTGTGCATTCTGAAAATTTTCGCCAGATTGTGGCCAATATATCAGGATAACATGAAGTGGAAAGAGGTATACTAAATTTCAGCTTCAAAGGCATCGCCTTAAAGTTGCAAATCAGAGGCGCAGGCCTTTCAAGAGGCGTTCGAAAATTCTGCGTGTCTTCCTTAAACAGTCACTGTCTCGAAACATCTGCGCCACTTCTCGCTCTTTGATTTGCTCTCCGGAGACGTTACATTGTGCCATCTCTTTCGACGGCATATTCTCCTGTTACAAAGCCCAATTTTGTGCATTCTGAAAATTTTCGCCAGATTTTGGCCTATATATCAGGAGAACATGAAGTCAAAAGTGGTATACTAAATTTCAGCTTCATAGGCATCGCCTTAAAGTTGCAAATAAGAGGCGCAGGCCTTTCAAGAGGCGTTCGAAAATTGTGCGACTCTTCGTTAAACAGTCACTGTCTCGAAACATCTGCGCCACTTCTCGCTCATTGATTTGCCCTCCGGAGACGTTACTTTGTGCCATCTCTTTCGAGGGCATGTTCTCCTGTTACAAAGCCCAAATTTGTGCATTCTGAAAATTTTCGCCAGATTTTGGCCAATATATCAGGAGAACATGAAGTTGAAAGAGGTATACTAAATTTTAGCTTCAAAGGCATCGCCTTAAAGTTGCAAATCAGAGGCGCAGGCCTTTCAAGAGGCGTTCGAAAATTCTGCGTGTCTTCGTTAAACAGTCACTGTCTCGAAACATCTGCGCCATTTCTCGCTCTTTGATTTGCTCTCCGGAGACGTTACTTTGTGCCATCTCTTTCGACGGCATATTCTCCTGTTACAAAGCCCAATTTTGTGCATTCTGAAAATTTTCGCTAGATTTTGTCCAATATATCAGGAGAACATGAAGTGGAAAGAGGTATACTAAATTTCAGCTTCAAATGCATCGCTTAAAAGTATCAAATCAGAGGCGCAGGACTTTCAAGTGGCGTTCGAAAATTCTGCGTCTCTTCGTTAATCAGTCACTGTCTCGAAATATCTGCGCCACATCTCGCTCTTTGATTTGCTCTCCGGAGACGTTACTTTGTGCCATCTCTTTCGAGGGCATGTTCTCCTGTTACAAAGCCCAATTTTGTGCATTCTGAAAATTTTCGCCAGATTTTGGCCAATATATCAGGTGAACATGAAGTTGAAAGAGGTATACTAAATTTCAGCTTCAAAGGCATCGCTTAAAAGTATCAAATCAGAGGCGCAGGACTTTCAAGAGGCATTCGAAAATTGTGTGACCCTTCGTTAAACAGTCACTGTCTCGAAACATCTGCGCCACTTCTCGCTATTTGATTTGCTCTCCGGAGACGTTACATTGTGCCATCTCTTTCGACGGCATATTCTCCTGTTACAAAGCCCAATTTTGTGCATTCTGAAAATTTTTGCTAGATTTTGTCCAATATATCAGGAGACCATGAAGCGGAAAGAGGTATACTAAATTTCAGCTTCAAAGGCATCGCTTAAAAGTATCAAATCAGAGGCGCAGGCCTTTCAAGAGGCGTTCGAAAATTGTGCGACTCTTCGGTAAACAGTCACTGTCTCGAAACATCTGCGCCACTTCTCGCTCATTGATTTGCCCTCCGGAGACGTTACTTTGTGCCATCTCTTTCGAGGGCATGTTCTCCTGTTACAAAGCCCAATTTTGTGCATTCTGAAAATTTTCGCCAGATTTTGGCCAATATATCAGGAGAACATGAAGTTGAAAGAGGTATACTAAATTTCAGCTTCAAAGGCATCGCCTTAAACTTGCAATTAAGAGGCGCAGGCCTTTCAAGGGGCGTTCGAAAATTGTGCGTCTCTTCGTTAAACAGTCACTGTCTCGAAACACCTGCGCCACTTCTCGCTCTTTCGTTTGCTGTCCGGAGACGTTATATTGTTCCATCTCTTTCGACGGCATGTTCTCCTGTTATAAAGCTCAATTTTGTGTATTCTCGAAATTTTCGCCAGATTTTGGCCAATATATCAGGAGAAAATGAATTGGAAAGAGGTATACTAAATTTCAGCTTCAAAGGCATCGCCTTAAAGTTGCAAATAAGAGGCGCAGGCCTTTCAAGAGGCGTTCGAAAATTCTGCGTCTCGTTGTTAAACAATCACTGTCTCGAAACACCTGCGCCACTTCTCGCTCTTTGATTTGCTCTCCGGAAACGTTACTTTGTGCCATCTCTTTCGACGGCATGTTCTCCTGTTACAAAGCCCAATTTTGTGCATTCTGAAAATTTTCGCCAGATTGTGGCCAATATATCAGGATAACATGAAGTGGAAAGAGGTATACTAAATTTCAGCTTCAAAGGCATCGCCTTAAAGTTGCAAATCAGAGGCGCAGGCCTTTCAAGAGGCGTTCGAAAATTCTGTGTGTCTTCGTTAAACAGTCACTGTCTCGAAACATCTGCGCCACTTCTCGCTCTTTGATTTGCTCTCCGGAGACGTTACTTTGTGCCATCTCTTTCGACGGCATATTCTCCTGTTACAAAGCCCAATTTTGTGCATTCTGAAAATTTTCGCTATATTTTGTCCAATATATCAGGAGAACATGAAGTGGAACGAGGTATACTAAATTTCAGCTTCAAAGGCATCGCTTAAAAGTATCAAATCAGAGGCGCAGGACTTTCAAGAGGCGTTCGAAAATTGTGCGACTCTTCGTTAAACAGTCACTGTCTCGAAACATCTGCGCCACTTCTCGCTCATTGATTTGCCATCCGGAGACGATACATTGTGTCATCTCTTTCGACGGCATGTTCTCCTGTTACAAAGCCCAATTTTGTGCATTCTGAAAATTTTCGCCAGATTTTGGCCAATATATCAGGAGAACATGAAGTTGAAAGAGGTATACTAAATTTCAGCATCAAAGGAATCGCCTTAAACTTGCAATTAAGAGGCGCAGGCCTTTCACGGGGCGTTCGAAAATTGTGCGTCTCTTCGTTAAACAGTCACTGTCTCGAAACACCTGCGCCACTTCTCGCTCTTTCGTTTGCTGTCCGGAGACGTTATATTGTTCCATCTCTTTCGACGGCATGTTCTCCTGTTACAAAGCCCAATTCTGTGCATTCTGCAAATTTTCGCCAGATTTTGGCCAATATATCAGGAGAACATGAAGTTGAAAGAGGTATACTAAATTTCAGCTTCAAAGGCATCGCCTTAAGCTTGCAATTAAGAGGCGCAGGCCTTTCAAGAGGCGTTCGAAAATTGTGCGTCTCTTCGTTAAACAGTCACTGTCTCGAAGCACCTGCGCCACTTCTCGCTCTTTGATTTGCTCTCCGGAAACGTTACTTTGTGCCATCTCTTTCGACGGCATGTTCTCCTGTTACAAAGCCCAATTTTGTGCATTCTGAAAATTTTCGCCAGATTGTGGCCAATATATCAGGATAACATGAAGTGGAAAGAGGTATACTAAATTTCAGCTTCAAAGGCATCGCCTTAAAGTTGCAAATCAGAGGCGCAGGCCTTTCAAGAGGCGTTCGAAAATTCTGTGTGTCTTCGTTAAACAGTCACTGTCTCGAAACATCTGCGCCACTTCTCGCTCTTTGATTTGCTCTCCGGAGACGTTACTTTGTGCCATCTCTTTCGACGGCATGTTCTCCTGTTACAAAGCCCAATTTTGTGCATTCTGAAAATTTTCGCCAGATTGTGGCCAATATATCAGGATAACATGAAGTGGAAAGAGGTATACTAAATTTCAGCTTCAAAGGCATCGCCTTAAAGTTGCAAATCAGAGGCGCAGGCCTTTCAAGAGGCGTTCGAAAATTCTGTGTGTCTTCGTTAAACAGTCACTGTCTCGAAACATCTGCGCCACTTCTCGCTCTTTGATTTGCTCTCCGGAGACGTTACTTTGTGCCATCTCTTTCGACGGCATATTCTCCTGTTACAAAGCCCAATTTTGTGCATTCTGAAAATTTTCGCTATATTTTGTCCAATATATCAGGAGAACATGAAGTGGAACGAGGTATACTAAATTTCAGCTTCAAAGGCATCGCTTAAAAGTATCAAATCAGAGGCGCAGGACTTTCAAGAGGCGTTCGAAAATTGTGCGACTCTTCGTTAAACAGTCACTGTCTCGAAACATCTGCGCCACTTCTCGCTCATTGATTTGCCATCCGGAGACGTTACTTTGTGCCATCTCTTTCGACGGCATGTTCTCCTGTTACAAAGCTCAATTTTGTGCATTCTGAAAATTTTCGCCAGATTGTGGCCAATATATCAGGATAACATGAAGTGGAAACAGGTATACTAAATTTCAGCTTCAAAGGCATCGCCTTAAAGTTGCAAATCAGAGGCGCAGGACTTTCAAGAGGCATTCGAAAATTGTGTGACCCTTCGTTAAACAGTCACTGTCTCGAAACATCTGCGCCACTTCTCGCTCTTTGATTTGCTCTCCGGAAACGTTACTTTGTGCCATCTCTTTCGACGGCATGTTCTCCTGTTACAAAGCCCAATTTTGTGCATTCTGAAAATTTTCGCCAGATTGTGGCCAATATATCAGGATAACATGAAGTGGAAAGAGGTATACTAAATTTCAGCTTCCAAGGCATCGCCTTAAAGTTGCAAATCAGAGGCGCAGGCCTTTCAAGAGGCGTTCGAAAATTCTGTGTGTCTTCGTTAAACAGTCACTGTCTCGAAACATCTGCGCCACTTCTCGCTCTTTGATTTGCTCTCCGGAGACGTTACTTTGTGCCATCTCTTTCGACGGCATATTCTCCTGTTACAAAGCCCAATTTTGTGCATTCTGAAAATTTTCGCTATATTTTGTCCAATATATCAGGAGAACATGAAGTGGAACGAGGTATACTAAATTTCAGCTTCAAAGGCATCGCTTAAAAGTATCAAATCAGAGGCGCAGGACTTTCAAGAGGCGTTCGAAAATTGTGCGACTCTTCGTTAAACAGTCACTGTCTCGAAACATCTGCGCCACTTCTCGCTCATTGATTTGCCATCCGGAGACGTTACTTTGTGCCATCTCTTTCGACGGCATGTTCTCCTGTTACAAAGCTCAATTTTGTGCATTCTGAAAATTTTCGCCAGATTGTGGCCAATATATCAGGATAACATGAAGTGGAAACAGGTATACTAAATTTCAGCTTCAAAGGCATCGCCTTAAAGTTGCAAATCAGAGGCGCAGGACTTTCAAGAGGCATTCGAAAATTGTGTGACCCTTCGTTAAACAGTCACTGTCTCGAAACATCTGCGCCACTTCTCGCTCTTTGATTTGCTCTCCGGAGACGTTACATTGTGCCATCTCTTTCGACGGCATATTCTCCTGTTACAAAGCCCAATTTTGTGCATTCTGAAAATTTTTGCTAGATTTTGTCCAATATATCAGGAGACCATGAAGCGGAAAGAGGTATACTAAATTTCAGCTTCAAAGGCATCGCTTAAAAGTATCAAATCAGAGGCGCAGGCCTTTCAAGAGGCGTTCGAAAATTGTGCGACTCTTCGTTAAACAGTCACTGTCTCGAAACATCTGCGCCACTTCTCGCTCATTGATTTGCCCTCCGGAGACGTTACTTTGTGCCATCTCTTTCGACGGCATATTCTCCTGTTACAAAGCCCAATTTTGTGCATTCTGAAAATTTTCGCCAGATTTTGGCCAATATATCAGGAGAACATGAAGTTGAAAGAGGTATACTAAATTTCAGCTTCAAAGGCATCGCTTAAAAGTATCAAATCAGAGGCGCAGGACTTTCAAGAGGCATTCGAAAATTGTGTGACCCTTCGTTAAACAGTCACTGTCTCGAAACATCTGCGCCACTTCTCGCTATTTGATTTGCTCTCCGGAGACGTTATATTGTTCCATCTCTTTCGACGGCATGTTCTCCTGTTATAAAGCTCAATTTTGTGTATTCTCGAAATTTTCGCCAGATTTTGGCCAATATATCAGGAGAAAATGAATTGGAAAGAGGTATACTAAATTTCAGCTTCAAAGGCATCGCCTTAAAGTTGCAAATCAGAGGCGCAGGCCTTTCAAGAGGCGTTCGAAAATTCTGCGTGTCTTCGTTAAACAGTCACTGTCTCGAAACATCTGCGCCATTTCTCGCTCTTTGATTTGCTCTCCGGAGACGTTACTTTGTGCCATCTCTTTCGACGGCATATTCTCCTGTTACAAAGCCCAATTTTGTGCATTCTGAAAATTTTCGCTAGATTTTGTCCAATATATCAGGAGAACATGAAGTGGAAAGAGGTATACTAAATTTCAGCTTCAAATGCATCGCTTAAAAGTATCAAATCAGAGGCGCAGGACTTTCAAGTGGCGTTCGAAAATTCTGCGTCTCTTCGTTAATCAGTCACTGTCTCGAAACATCTGCGCCACATCTCGCTCTTTGATTTGCTCTCCGGAGACGTTACTTTGTGCCATCTCTTTCGACGGCATGTTCTCCTGTTACAAAGCCCAATTTTGTGCATTCTGAAAATTTTCGCCAGATTGTGGCCAATATATCAGGATAACATGAAGTGGAAAGAGGTATACTAAATTTCAGCTTCAAAGGCATCGCCTTAAAGTTGCAAATCAGAGGCGCAGGCCTTTCAAGAGGCGTTCGAAAATTCTGCGTCTCGTTGTTAAACAATCACTGTCTCGAAACACCTGCGCCACTTCTCGCTCTTTGATTTGCTTTCCGGAGACGTTACTTTGTGCCATCTCTTTCGACGGCATGTTCTCCTGTTACAAAGCCCAAATTTGTGCATTCTGAAAATTTTCGCCAGATTGTGGCCAATATATCAGGATAACATGAAGTGGAAAGAGGTATTCTAAATTTCAGCTTCAAAGGCATCGCCTTAAAGTTGCAAATCAGAGGCGCAGGCCTTTCAAGAGGCGTTCGAAAATTCTGCGTGTCTTCCTTAAACAGTCACTGTCTCGAAACATCTGCGCCACTTCTCGCTCTTTGATTTGCTCTCCGGAGACGTTACATTGTGCCATCTCTTTCGACGGCATATTCTCCTGTTACAAAGCCCAATTTTGTGCATTCTGAAAATTTTCGCCAGATTTTGGCCTATATATCAGGAGAACATGAAGTCAAAAGTGGTATACTAAATTTCAGCTTCATAGGCATCGCCTTAAAGTTGCAAATAAGAGGCGCAGGCCTTTCAAGAGGCGTTCGAAAATTGTGCGACTCTTCGTTAAACAGTCACTGTCTCGAAACATCTGCGCCACTTCTCGCTCATTGATTTGCCCTCCGGAGACGTTACTTTGTGCCATCTCTTTCGAGGGCATGTTCTCCTGTTACAAAGCCCAAATTTGTGCATTCTGAAAATTTTCGCCAGATTTTGGCCAATATATCAGGAGAACATGAAGTTGAAAGAGGTATACTAAATTTCAACTTCAAAGGCATCGCCTTAAAGTTGCAAATCAGAGGCGCAGGCCTTTCAAGAGGCGTTCGAAAATTCTGCGTGTCTTCGTTAAACAGTCACTGTCTCGAAACATCTGCGCCATTTCTCGCTCTTTGATTTGCTCTCCGGAGACGTTACTTTGTGCCATCTCTTTCGACGGCATATTCTCCTGTTACAAAGCCCAATTTTGTGCATTCTGAAAATTTTCGCTAGATTTTGTCCAATATATCAGGAGAACATGAAGTGGAAAGAGGTATACTAAATTTCAGCTTCAAATGCATCGCTTAAAAGTATCAAATCAGAGGCGCAGGACTTTCAAGTGGCGTTCGAAAATTCTGCGTCTCTTCGTTAATCAGTCACTGTCTCGAAATATCTGCGCCACATCTCGCTCTTTGATTTGCTCTCCGGAGACGTTACTTTGTGCCATCTCTTTCGAGGGCATGTTCTCCTGTTACAAAGCCCAATTTTGTGCATTCTGAAAATTTTCGCCAGATTTTGGCCAATATATCAGGAGAACATGAAGTTGAAAGAGGTATACTAAATTTCAGCTTCAAAGGCATCGCTTAAAAGTATCAAATCAGAGGCGCAGGACTTTCAAGAGGCATTCGAAAATTGTGTGACCCTTCGTTAAACAGTCACTGTCTCGAAACATCTGCGCCACTTCTCGCTATTTGATTTGCTCTCCGGAGACGTTACATTGTGCCATCTCTTTCGACGGCATATTCTCCTGTTACAAAGCCCAATTTTGTGCATTCTGAAAATTTTTGCTAGATTTTGTCCAATATATCAGGAGACCATGAAGCGGAAAGAGGTATACTAAATTTCAGCTTCAAAGGCATCGCTTAAAAGTATCAAATCAGAGGCGCAGGCCTTTCAAGAGGCGTTCGAAAATTGTGCGACTCTTCGGTAAACAGTCACTGTCTCGAAACATCTGCGCCACTTCTCGCTCATTGATTTGCCCTCCGGAGACGTTACTTTGTGCCATCTCTTTCGAGGGCATGTTCTCCTGTTACAAAGCCCAATTTTGTGCATTCTGAAAATTTTCGCCAGATTTTGGCCAATATATCAGGAGAACATGAAGTTGAAAGAGGTATACTAAATTTCAGCTTCAAAGGCATCGCCTTAAACTTGCAATTAAGAGGCGCAGGCCATTCAAGGGGCGTTCGAAAATTGTGCGTCTCTTCGTTAAACAGTCACTGTCTCGAAACACCTGCGCCACTTCTCGCTCTTTCGTTTGCTGTCCGGAGACGTTATATTGTTCCATCTCTTTCGACGGCATGTTCTCCTGTTATAAAGCTCAATTTTGTGTATTCTCGAAATTTTCGCCAGATTTTGGCCAATATATCAGGAGAAAATGAATTGGAAAGAGGTATACTAAATTTCAGCTTCAAAGGCATCGCCTTAAAGTTGCAAATAAGAGGCGCAGGCCTTTCAAGAGGCGTTCGAAAATTCTGCGTCTCGTTGTTAAACAATCACTGTCTCGAAACACCTGCGCCACTTCTCGCTCTTTGATTTGCTCTCCGGAAACGTTACTTTGTGCCATCTCTTTCGACGGCATGTTCTCCTGTTACAAAGCCCAATTTTGTGCATTCTGAAAATTTTCGCCAGATTGTGGCCAATATATCAGGATAACATGAAGTGGAAAGAGGTATACTAAATTTCAGCTTCCAAGGCATCGCCTTAAAGTTGCAAATCAGAGGCGCAGGCCTTTCAAGAGGCGTTCGAAAATTCTGTGTGTCTTCGTTAAACAGTCACTGTCTCGAAACATCTGCGCCACTTCTCGCTCTTTGATTTGCTCTCCGGAGACGTTACATTGTGCCATCTCTTTCGACGGCATATTCTCCTGTTACAAAGCCCAATTTTGTGCATTCTGAAAATTTTTGCTAGATTTTGTCCAATATATCAGGAGACCATGAAGCGGAAAGAGGTATACTAAATTTCAGCTTCAAAGGCATCGCTTAAAAGTATCAAATCAGAGGCGCAGGCCTTTCAAGAGGCGTTCGAAAATTGTGCGACTCTTCGTTAAACAGTCACTGTCTCGAAACATCTGCGCCACTTCTCGCTCATTGATTTGCCCTCCGGAGACGTTACTTTGTGCCATCTCTTTCGACGGCATATTCTCCTGTTACAAAGCCCAATTTTGTGCATTCTGAAAATTTTCGCCAGATTTTGGCCAATATATCAGGAGAACATGAAGTTGAAAGAGGTATACTAAATTTCAGCTTCAAAGGCATCGCTTAAAAGTATCAAATCAGAGGCGCAGGACTTTCAAGAGGCATTCGAAAATTGTGTGACCCTTCGTTAAACAGTCACTGTCTCGAAACATCTGCGCCACTTCTCGCTATTTGATTTGCTCTCCGGAGACGTTATATTGTTCCATCTCTTTCGACGGCATGTTCTCCTGTTATAAAGCTCAATTTTGTGTATTCTCGAAATTTTCGCCAGATTTTGGCCAATATATCAGGAGAAAATGAATTGGAAAGAGGTATACTAAATTTCAGCTTCAAAGGCATCGCCTTAAAGTTGCAAATCAGAGGCGCAGGCCTTTCAAGAGGCGTTCGAAAATTCTGCGTGTCTTCGTTAAACAGTCACTGTCTCGAAACACCTGCGCCACTTCTCGCTCTTTGATTTGCTCTCCAGAGACGTTACTTTGTTCCATCTCTTTCGACGGCATGTTGTCCTGTTACAAAGCACAATTTTGTGTATTCTCGAAATTTTCGCCAGATTTTGGCCAATATATCAGGAGAAAATGAAGTGGAAAGAGGTATACTAAATTTCAGATTCAAAGGCATCGCCTTAAAGTTGCAAATCGGAGGCGCAGGCCTTTCAAGAGGCGTTCGAAAATTCTGCGTCTCGTTGTTAAACAATCACTGTCTCGAAACACCTGCGCCACTTCTCGCTCTTTGATTTGCTCTCCAGAGACGTTACTTTGTTCCATCTCTTTCGACGGCATGTTGTCCTGTTACAAAGCACAATTTTGTGTATTCTCGAAATTTTCGCCAGATTTTGGCCAATATATCAGGAGAACATGAAGTCAAAAGAGGTATACTAAATTTCAGCTTCATAGGCATCGCCTTAAAGTTGCAAATCAGAGGCGCAGGCCTTTCAAGAGGCGTTCGAAAATTCTGCGTGTCTTCGTGAAACAGTCACTGTCTCGAAACACCTGCGCCACTTCTCGCTCTTTGATTTGCTCTCCGGAGACATTACTTTGTTCCATCTCTTTCGACGGCATATTCTCCTGTTACAAAGCACAATTTTGTGTATTCTCGAAATTTTCGCCAGATTTTGGCCAATATATCAGGAGAACATGAAGTCGAAAGAGGTATACTAAATTTCAGCGTCAAATGCATCGCCTTAAAGTTGCAAGTAAGAGGCGCAGGCCTTTCAAGAGGCGTTCGAAAATTCTGCGTCTCGTTGTTAAACAATCACTGTCTCGAAACACCTGCGCCACTTCTCGCTCTTTGATTTGCTCTCCAGAGACGTTACTTTGTTCCATCTCTTTCGACGGCATGTTGTCCTGTTACAAAGCACAATTTTGTGTATTCTCGAAATTTTCGCCAGATTTTGGCCAATATATCAGGAGAAAATGAAGTGGAAAGAGGTATACTAAATTTCAGATTCAAAGGCATCGCCTTAAAGTTGCAAATCGGAGGCGCAGGCCTTTCAAGAGGCGTTCGAAAATTCTGCGTCTCGTTGTTAAACAATCACTGTCTCGAAACACCTGCGCCACTTCTCGCTCTTTGATTTGCTCTCCAGAGACGTTACTTTGTTCCATCTCTTTCGACGGCATGTTGTCCTGTTACAAAGCACAATTTTGTGTATTCTCGAAATTTTCGCCAGATTTTGGCCAATATATCAGGAGAACATGAAGTCAAAAGAGGTATACTAAATTTCAGCTTCATAGGCATCGCCTTAAAGTTGCAAATCAGAGGCGCAGGCCTTTCAAGAGGCGTTCGAAAATTCTGCGTGTCTTCGTTAAACAGTCACTGTCTCGAAACATCTGCCCCACTTCTCGCTCTTTGAGTTGCTCTCCGGAGACGTTACTTTGTTCCATCTCTTTCGACGGCATGTTCTCCTGTTACAAAGCCCAATTCTGTGCATTCTGAAAATTTTCGCCAGATTTTGGTCAATATATCAGGAGAAAATGAAGTGGAAAGAGGTATACTAAATTTCAGCTTCAAAGGCATCGCCTTAAAGTTGCAAATAAGAGGGGCAGGCCTTTCAAGAGACGTTCGAAAATTCTGCGTCTCTTCGTTAATCAGTCACTGTCTCGAAACATCTGCGCCACATCTCGCTCTTTGATTTGCTCTCCGGAGACGTTACTTTGTGCCATCTCTTTCGACTGCATGTTCTCCTATTACAAAGCCCAATTTTGTGCATTCTGAAAATTTTCGCCTGATTTTGGCCAATATATCAGGATAAAATGAAGTGGAAAGAGGTATACTAAATTTTAGCTTCAAAGGCATCGCCTTAAAGTTGCAAATAAGAGGCGCAGGCCTTTCAAGAGGCTTTCGAAAATTGTGCGTCTCTTCGTGAAACAGTCACTGTCTCGAAACACCTGCGCCACTTCTCGCTCTTTGATTTGCTCTCCGGAGACATTACTTTGTTCCATCTCTTTCGACGGCATATTCTCCTGTTACAAAGCCCAATTTTGTGTATTCTCGAAATTTTCGCCAGATTTTGGCCAATATATCAGGAGAAAATGAAGTGGAAAGAGGTATACTAAATTTCAGATTCAAAGGCATCGCCTTAAAGTTGCAAATCGGAGGCGCAGGCCTTTCAAGAGGCGTTCGAAAATTCTGCGTGTCTTCGTTAAACAGTCACTGTCTCGAAACATCTGCGCCACTTCTCGCTCTTTGATTTGCTCTCCGGAGACGTTACGTTGTGCCATCATTTTCGACGGCATGTTCTCCTGTTACAAAGCCCAATTTTGTGCATTCTGAAAATTTTCGCCAGATTTTGGCCAATATATCAGGAGAACATGAAGTCGAAAGAGGTATACTAAATTTCAGCTTCAAATGCATCGCCTTAAAGTTGCAAATATGAGGCACAGGCCTTTCAAGAGGCGTTCGAAAATTCTGCGTCTCGTTGTTAAACAATCACTGTCTCGAAACACCTGCGCCACTTCTCGCTCTTTGATTTGCTCTCCAGAGACGTTACTTTGTTCCATCTCTTTCGACGGCATGTTGTCCTGTTACAAAGCCCAATTTTGTGTATTCTCGAAATTTTCGCCAGATTTTGGCCAATATATCAGGAGAACATGAAGTCGAAAGAGGTATACTAAATTTCAGCTTCAAATGCATCGCCTTAAAGTTGCAAGTAAGAGGCGCAGGCCTTTCAAGAGGCGTTCGAAAATTCTGCGTCTCGTTGTTAAACAATCACTGTCTCGAAACACCTGCGCCACTTCTCGCTCTTTGATTTGCTCTCCAGAGACGTTGCTTTGTTCCATCTCTTTCGACGGCATGTTGTCCTGTTACAAAGCACAATTTTGTGTATTCTCGAAATTTTCGCCAGATTTTGGCCAATATATCAGGAGAAAGTGAAGTGGAAAGAGGTATACTAAATTTCAGCTTCAAAGGCATCGCCTTAAAGTTGCAAATCGGAGGCGCAGGCCTTTCAAGAGGCGTTCGAAAATTCTGCGTGTCTTCGTTAAACAATCACTGTCTCGAAACACCTGCGCCACTTCTCGCTCTTTCGTTTGCTGTCCGGAGACGTTATATTGTTCCATCTCTTTCGACGGCATGTTCTCCTGTTATAAAGCTCAATTTTGTGTATTCTCGAAATTTTCGCCAGATTTTGGCCAATATATCAGGAGAAAATGAATTGGAAAGAGGTATACTAAATTTCAGCTTCAAAGGCATCGCCTTAAAGTTGCAAATCAGAGGCGCAGGCCTTTCAAGAGGCGTTCGAAAATTCTGCGTGTCTTCCTTAAACAGTCACTGTCTAGAAACATCTGCGCCACTTCTCGCTCTTTGATTTGCTCTCCGGAGACGTTACTTTGTGCCATCTCTTTCGACTGCATGTTCTCCTATTACAAAGCCCAATTTTGTGCATTCTGAAAATTTTCGCCTGATTTTGGCCAATATATCAGGATAAAATGAAGTGGAAAGAGGTATACTAAATTTTAGCTTCAAAGGCATCGCCTTAAAGTTGCAAATAAGAGGCGCAGGCCTTTCAAGAGGCTTTCGAAAATTGTGCGTCTCTTCGTGAAACAGTCACTGTCTCGAAACACCTGCGCCACTTCTCGCTCTTTGATTTGCTCTCCGGAGACGTTACGTTGTGCCATCATTTTCGACGGCATGTTCTCCTATTACAAAGCCCAATTTTGTGCATTCTGAAAATTTTCGTCTGATGTTGGCCAATATATCAGGATAAAATGAAGTGGAAAGAGGTATACTAAATTTTAGCTTCAAAGGCATCGCCTTAAAGTTGCAAATAAGAGGCGCAGGCCTTTCAAGAGGCTTTCGAAAATTGTGCGTCTCTTCGTGAAACAGTCACTGTCTCGAAACACCTGCGCCACTTCTCGCTCTTTGATTTGCTCTCCGGAGACATTACTTTGTTCCATCTCTTTCGACGGCATATTCTCCTGTTACAAAGCACAATTTTGTGTATTCTCGAAATTTTCGCCAGATTTTGGCCAATATATCAGGAGAACATGAAGTCGAAAGAGGTATACTAAATTTCAGCGTCAAATGCATCGCCTTAAAGTTGCAAGTAAGAGGCGCAGGCCTTTCAAGAGGCGTTCGAAAATTCTGCGTCTCGTTGTTAAACAATCACTGTCTCGAAACACCTGCGCCACTTCTCGCTCTTTGATTTGCTCTCCAGAGACGTTACTTTGTTCCATCTCTTTCGACGGCATGTTGTCCTGTTACAAAGCACAATTTTGTGTATTCTCGAAATTTTCGCCAGATTTTGGCCAATATATCAGGAGAAAATGAAGTGGAAAGAGGTATACTAAATTTCAGATTCAAAGGCATCGCCTTAAAGTTGCAAATCGGAGGCGCAGGCCTTTCAAGAGGCGTTCGAAAATTCTGCGTCTCGTTGTTAAACAATCACTGTCTCGAAACACCTGCGCCACTTCTCGCTCTTTGATTTGCTCTCCAGAGACGTTACTTTGTTCCATCTCTTTCGACGGCATGTTGTCCTGTTACAAAGCACAATTTTGTGTATTCTCGAAATTTTCGCCAGATTTTGGCCAATATATCAGGAGAACATGAAGTCAAAAGAGGTATACTAAATTTCAGCTTCATAGGCATCGCCTTAAAGTTGCAAATCAGAGGCGCAGGCCTTTCAAGAGGCGTTCGAAAATTCTGCGTGTCTTCGTGAAACAGTCACTGTCTCGAAACACCTGCGCCACTTCTCGCTCTTTGATTTGCTCTCCGGAGACATTACTTTGTTCCATCTCTTTCGACGGCATATTCTCCTGTTACAAAGCACAATTTTGTGTATTCTCGAAATTTTCGCCAGATTTTGGCCAATATATCAGGAGAACATGAAGTCGAAAGAGGTATACTAAATTTCAGCGTCAAATGCATCGCCTTAAAGTTGCAAGTAAGAGGCGCAGGCCTTTCAAGAGGCGTTCGAAAATTCTGCGTCTCGTTGTTAAACAATCACTGTCTCGAAACACCTGCGCCACTTCTCGCTCTTTGATTTGCTCTCCAGAGACGTTACTTTGTTCCATCTCTTTCGACGGCATGTTGTCCTGTTACAAAGCACAATTTTGTGTATTCTCGAAATTTTCGCCAGATTTTGGCCAATATATCAGGAGAAAATGAAGTGGAAAGAGGTATACTAAATTTCAGATTCAAAGGCATCGCCTTAAAGTTGCAAATCGGAGGCGCAGGCCTTTCAAGAGGCGTTCGAAAATTCTGCGTCTCGTTGTTAAACAATCACTGTCTCGAAACACCTGCGCCACTTCTCGCTCTTTGATTTGCTCTCCAGAGACGTTACTTTGTTCCATCTCTTTCGACGGCATGTTGTCCTGTTACAAAGCACAATTTTGTGTATTCTCGAAATTTTCGCCAGATTTTGGCCAATATATCAGGAGAACATGAAGTCAAAAGAGGTATACTAAATTTCAGCTTCATAGGCATCGCCTTAAAGTTGCAAATCAGAGGCGCAGGCCTTTCAAGAGGCGTTCGAAAATTCTGCGTGTCTTCGTTAAACAGTCACTGTCTCGAAACATCTGCCCCACTTCTCGCTCTTTGAGTTGCTCTCCGGAGACGTTACTTTGTTCCATCTCTTTCGACGGCATGTTCTCCTGTTACAAAGCCCAATTCTGTGCATTCTGAAAATTTTCGCCAGATTTTGGTCAATATATCAGGAGAAAATGAAGTGGAAAGAGGTATACTAAATTTCAGCTTCAAAGGCATCGCCTTAAAGTTGCAAATAAGAGGGGCAGGCCTTTCAAGAGACGTTCGAAAATTCTGCGTCTCTTCGTTAATCAGTCACTGTCTCGAAACATCTGCGCCACATCTCGCTCTTTGATTTGCTCTCCGGAGACGTTACTTTGTGCCATCTCTTTCGACTGCATGTTCTCCTATTACAAAGCCCAATTTTGTGCATTCTGAAAATTTTCGCCTGATTTTGGCCAATATATCAGGATAAAATGAAGTGGAAAGAGGTATACTAAATTTTAGCTTCAAAGGCATCGCCTTAAAGTTGCAAATAAGAGGCGCAGGCCTTTCAAGAGGCTTTCGAAAATTGTGCGTCTCTTCGTGAAACAGTCACTGTCTCGAAACACCTGCGCCACTTCTCGCTCTTTGATTTGCTCTCCGGAGACATTACTTTGTTCCATCTCTTTCGACGGCATATTCTCCTGTTACAAAGCCCAATTTTGTGTATTCTCGAAATTTTCGCCAGATTTTGGCCAATATATCAGGAGAAAATGAAGTGGAAAGAGGTATACTAAATTTCAGATTCAAAGGCATCGCCTTAAAGTTGCAAATCGGAGGCGCAGGCCTTTCAAGAGGCGTTCGAAAATTCTGCGTGTCTTCGTTAAACAGTCACTGTCTCGAAACATCTGCGCCACTTCTCGCTCTTTGATTTGCTCTCCGGAGACGTTACGTTGTGCCATCATTTTCGACGGCATGTTCTCCTGTTACAAAGCCCAATTTTGTGCATTCTGAAAATTTTCGCCAGATTTTGGCCAATATATCAGGAGAACATGAAGTCGAAAGAGGTATACTAAATTTCAGCTTCAAATGCATCGCCTTAAAGTTGCAAATATGAGGCACAGGCCTTTCAAGAGGCGTTCGAAAATTCTGCGTCTCGTTGTTAAACAATCACTGTCTCGAAACACCTGCGCCACTTCTCGCTCTTTGATTTGCTCTCCAGAGACGTTACTTTGTTCCATCTCTTTCGACGGCATGTTGTCCTGTTACAAAGCCCAATTTTGTGTATTCTCGAAATTTTCGCCAGATTTTGGCCAATATATCAGGAGAACATGAAGTCGAAAGAGGTATACTAAATTTCAGCTTCAAATGCATCGCCTTAAAGTTGCAAGTAAGAGGCGCAGGCCTTTCAAGAGGCGTTCGAAAATTCTGCGTCTCGTTGTTAAACAATCACTGTCTCGAAACACCTGCGCCACTTCTCGCTCTTTGATTTGCTCTCCAGAGACGTTGCTTTGTTCCATCTCTTTCGACGGCATGTTGTCCTGTTACAAAGCACAATTTTGTGTATTCTCGAAATTTTCGCCAGATTTTGGCCAATATATCAGGAGAAAGTGAAGTGGAAAGAGGTATACTAAATTTCAGCTTCAAAGGCATCGCCTTAAAGTTGCAAATCGGAGGCGCAGGCCTTTCAAGAGGCGTTCGAAAATTCTGCGTGTCTTCGTTAAACAATCACTGTCTCGAAACACCTGCGCCACTTCTCGCTCTTTCGTTTGCTGTCCGGAGACGTTATATTGTTCCATCTCTTTCGACGGCATGTTCTCCTGTTATAAAGCTCAATTTTGTGTATTCTCGAAATTTTCGCCAGATTTTGGCCAATATATCAGGAGAAAATGAATTGGAAAGAGGTATACTAAATTTCAGCTTCAAAGGCATCGCCTTAAAGTTGCAAATCAGAGGCGCAGGCCTTTCAAGAGGCGTTCGAAAATTCTGCGTGTCTTCCTTAAACAGTCACTGTCTAGAAACATCTGCGCCACTTCTCGCTCTTTGATTTGCTCTCCGGAGACGTTACATTGTGCCATCTCTTTCGACGGCATATTCTCCTGTTACAAAGCCCAATTTTGTGCATTCTGAAAATTTTCGCCAGATTTTGGCCTATATATCAGGAGAACATGAAGTCAAAAGTGGTATACTAAATTTCAGCTTCATAGGCATCGCCTTAAAGTTGCAAATAAGAGGCGCAGGCCTTTCAAGAGGCGTTCGAAAATTGTGCGACTCTTCGTTAAACAGTCACTGTCTCGAAACATCTGCGCCACTTCTCGCTCTTTGATTTGCCCTCCGGAGACGTTACTTTGTGCCATCTCTTTCGAGGGCATGTTCTCCTGTTACAAAGCCCAATTTTGTGCATTCTGAAAATTTTCGCCAGATTTTGGCCAATATATCAGGAGAACATGAAGTTGAAAGAGGTATACTAAATTTCAGCTTCAAAGGCATCGCCTTAAACTTGCAATTAAGAGGCGCAGGCCTTTCAAGGGGCGTTCGAAAATTGTGCGTCTCTTCGTTAAACAGTCACTGTCTCGAAACACCTGCGCCACTTCTCGCTCTTTCGTTTGCTGTCCGGAGACGTTATATTGTTCCATCTCTTTCGACGGCATGTTCTCGTGTTATAAAGCTCAATTTTGTGTATTCTCGAAATTTTCGCCAGATTTTGGCCAATATATCAGGAGAAAATGAATTGGAAAGAGGTATACTAAATTTCAGCTTCAAAGGCATCGCCTTAAAGTTGCAAATAAGAGGCGCAGGCCTTTCAAGAGGCGTTCGAAAATTCTGCGTCTCGTTGTTAAACAATCACTGTCTCGAAACACCTGCGCCACTTCTCGCTCTTTGATTTGCTCTCCGGAAACGTTACTTTGTGCCATCTCTTTCGACGGCATGTTCTCCTGTTACAAAGCCCAATTTTGTGCATTCTGAAAATTTTCGCCAGATTGTGGCCAATATATCAGGATAACATGAAGTGGAAAGAGGTATACTAAATTTCAGCTTCAAAGGCATCGCCTTAAAGTTGCAAATCAGAGGCGCAGGCCTTTCAAGAGGCGTTCGAAAATTCTGTGTGTCTTCGTTAAACAGTCACTGTCTCGAAACATCTGCGCCACTTCTCGCTCTTTGATTTGCTCTCCGGAGACGTTACTTTGTGCCATCTCTTTCGACGGCATATTCTCCTGTTACAAAGCCCAATTTTGTGCATTCTGAAAATTTTCGCTATATTTTGTCCAATATATCAGGAGAACATGAAGTGGAAAGAGGTATACTAAATTTCAGCTTCAAAGGCATCGCTTAAAAGTATCAAATCAGAGGCGCAGGACTTTCAAGAGGCGTTCGAAAATTGTGCGACTCTTCGTTAAACAGTCACTGTCTCGAAACATCTGCGCCACTTCTCGCTCATTGATTTGCCATCCGGAGACGTTACTTTGTGCCATCTCTTTCGACGGCATGTTCTCCTATTACAAAGCCCAGTTTTGTGCATTCTGAAAATTTTCGTCTGATTTTGGCCAATATATCAGGATAAAATGAAGTGGAAAGAGGTATACTAAATTTTAGCTTCAAAGGCATCGCCTTAAAGTTGCAAATAAGAGGCGCAGGCCTTTCAAGAGGCTTTCGAAAATTGTGCGTCTCTTCGTGAAACAGTCACTGTCTCGAAACACCTGCGCCACTTCTCGCTCTTTGATTTGCTCTCCGGAGACATTACTTTGTTCCATCTCTTTCGACGGCATATTCTCCTGTTACAAAGCACAATTTTGTGTATTCTCGAAATTTTCGCCAGATTTTGGCCAATATATCAGGAGAACATGAAGTCGAAAGAGGTATACTAAATTTCAGCGTCAAATGCATCGCCTTAAAGTTGCAAGTAAGAGGCGCAGGCCTTTCAAGAGGCGTTCGAAAATTCTGCGTCTCGTTGTTAAACAATCACTGTCTCGAAACACCTGCGCCACTTCTCGCTCTTTGATTTGCTCTCCAGAGACGTTACTTTGATCCATCTCTTTCGACGGCATGTTGTCCTGTTACAAAGCACAATTTTGTGTATTCTCGAAATTTTCGCCAGATTTTGGCCAATATATCAGGAGAAAATGAAGTGGAAAGAGGTATACTAAATTTCAGATTCAAAGGCATCGCCTTAAAGTTGCAAATCGGAGGCGCAGGCCTTTCAAGAGGCGTTCGAAAATTCTGCGTCTCGTTGTTAAACAATCACTGTCTCGAAACACCTGCGCCACTTCTCGCTCTTTGATTTGCTCTCCAGAGACGTTACTTTGTTCCATCTCTTTCGACGGCATGTTGTCCTGTTACAAAGCACAATTTTGTGTATTCTCGAAATTTTCGCCAGATTTTGGCCAATATATCAGGAGAACATGAAGTCAAAAGAGGTATACTAAATTTCAGCTTCATAGGCATCGCCTTAAAGTTGCAAATCAGAGGCGCAGGCCTTTCAAGAGGCGTTCGAAAATTCTGCGTGTCTTCGTTAAACAGTCACTGTCTCGAAACATCTGCGCCACTTCTCGCTCTTTGATTTGCTCTCCGGAGACGTTACTTTGTGCCATCATTTTCGACGGCATATTCTCCTGTTACAAAGCCCAATTTTGTGCATTCTGAAAATTTTCGCCAGATTTTGGCCAATATATCAGGAGAAAATGAAGTGGAAAGAGGTATACTAAATTTCAGCTTCAAAGGCATCGCCTTAAAGTTGCAAATAAGAGGGGCAGGCCTTTCAAGAGACGTTCGAAAATTCTGCGTGTCTTCGTTAAACAGTCACTGTCTCGAAACATCTGCGCCACTTCTCGCTCTTTGAGTTGCTCTCCGGAGACGTTACTTTGTTCCATCTCATTCGACGGCATGTTCTCCTGTTACAAAGCCCAATTCTGTGCATTCTGAAAATTTTCGCCAGATTTTGGCCAATATATCAGGAGAAAAGGAAGTGGAAAGAGGTATACTAAATTTCAGCTTCAATGGCATCGCCTTAAAGTTGCAAATAAGAGGCGCAGGCCTTTCAAGTGGCGTTCGAAAATTCTGCGTCTCTTCGTTAATCAGTCACTGTCTCGAAACATCTGCGCCACATCTCGCTCTTTGATTTGCTCTCCGGAGACGTTACTTTGTGCCATCTCTTTCGACTGCATGTTCTCCTATTACAAAGCCCAATTTTGTGCATTCTGAAAATTTTCGCCTGATTTTGGCCAATATATCAGGATAAAATGAAGTGGAAAGAGGTATACTAAATTTTAGCTTCAAAGGCATCGCCTTAAAGTTGCAAATAAGAGGCGCAGGCCTTTCAAGAGGCTTTCGAAAATTGTGCGTCTCTTCGTGAAACAGTCACTGTCTCGAAACACCTGCGCCACTTCTCGCTCTTTGATTTGCTCTCCGGAGACATTACTTTGTTCCATCTCTTTCGACGGCATATTCTCCTGTTACAAAGCCCAATTTTGTGTATTCTCGAAATTTTCGCCAGATTTTGGCCAATATATCAGGAGAACATGAAGTCAAAAGAGGTATACTAAATTTCAGCTTCATAGGCATCGCCTTAAAGTTGCAAATCAGAGGCGCAGGCCTTTCAAGAGGCGTTCGAAAATTCTGCGTGTCTTCGTTAAACAGTCACTGTCTCGAAACATCTGCGCCACTTCTCGCTCTTTGATTTGCTCTCCGGAGACGTTACTTTGTGCCATCATTTTCGACGGCATATTCTCCTGTTACAAAGCCCAATTTTGTGCATTCTGAAAATTTTCGCCAGATTTTGGCCAATATATCAGGAGAAAATGAAGTGGAAAGAGGTATACTAAATTTCAGCTTCAAAGGCATCGCCTTAAAGTTGCAAATCAGAGGCGCAGGCCTTTCAAGAGGCGTTCGAAAATTCTGCGTGTCTTCCTTAAACAGTCACTGTCTAGAAACATCTGCGCCACTTCTCGCTCTTTGATTTGCTCTCCGGAGACGTTACATTGTGCCATCTCTTTCGACGGCATATTCTCCTGTTACAAAGCCCAATTTTGTGCATTCTGAAAATTTTCGCCAGATTTTGGCCTATATATCAGGAGAACATGAAGTCAAAAGTGGTATACTAAATTTCAGCTTCATAGGCATCGCCTTAAAGTTGCAAATAAGAGGCGCAGGCCTTTCAAGAGGCGTTCGAAAATTGTGCGACTCTTCGTTAAACAGTCACTGTCTCGAAACATCTGCGCCACATCTCGCTCATTGATTTGCCCTCCGGAGACGTTACTTTGTGCCATCTCTTTCGAGGGCATGTTCTCCTGTTACAAAGCCCAAATTTGTGCATTCTGAAAATTTTCGCCAGATTTTGGCCAATATATCAGGAGAACATGAAGTTGAAAGAGGTATACTAAATTTCAGCTTCAAAGGCATCGCCTTAAAGTTGCAAATCAGAGGCGCAGGCCTTTCAAGAGGCGTTCGAAAATTCTGCGTGTCTTCGTTAAACAGTCACTGTCTCGAAACATCTGCGCCATTTCTCGCTCTTTGATTTGCTCTCCGGAGACGTTACTTTGTGCCATCTCTTTCGACGGCATATTCTCCTGTTACAAAGCCCAATTTTGTGCATTCTGAAAATTTTCGCTAGATTTTGTCCAATATATCAGGAGAACATGAAGTGGAAAGAGGTATACTAAATTTCAGCTTCAAATGCATCGCTTAAAAGTATCAAATCAGAGGCGCAGGACTTTCAAGTGGCGTTCGAAAATTCTGCGTCTCTTCGTTAATCAGTCACTGTCTCGAAATATCTGCGCCACATCTCGCTCTTTGATTTGCTCTCCGGAGACGTTACTTTGTGCCATCTCTTTCGAGGGCATGTTCTCCTGTTACAAAGCCCAATTTTGTGCATTCTGAAAATTTTCGCTAGATTTTGTCCAATATATCAGGAGAACATGAAGTGGAAAGAGGTATACTAAATTTCAGCTTCAAAGGCATCGCCTTAAACTTGCAATTAAGAGGCGCAGGCCTTTCAAGGGGCGTTCGAAAATTGTGCGTCTCTTCGTTAAACAGTCACTGTCTCGAAACACCTGCGCCACTTCTCGCTCTTTCGTTTGCTGTCCGGAGACGTTATATTGTTCCATCTCTTTCGACGGCATGTTCTCGTGTTATAAAGCTCAATTTTGTGTATTCTCGAAATTTTCGCCAGATTTTGGCCAATATATCAGGAGAAAATGAATTGGAAAGAGGTATACTAAATTTCAGCTTCAAAGGCATCGCCTTAAAGTTGCAAATAAGAGGCGCAGGCCTTTCAAGAGGCGTTCGAAAATTCTGCGTCTCGTTGTTAAACAATCACTGTCTCGAAACACCTGCGCCACTTCTCGCTCTTTGATTTGCTCTCCGGAAACGTTACTTTGTGCCATCTCTTTCGACGGCATGTTCTCCTGTTACAAAGCCCAATTTTGTGCATTCTGAAAATTTTCGCCAGATTGTGGCCAATATATCAGGATAACATGAAGTGGAAAGAGGTATACTAAATTTCAGCTTCAAAGGCATCGCCTTAAAGTTGCAAATCAGAGGCGCAGGCCTTTCAAGAGGCGTTCGAAAATTCTGTGTGTCTCCGTTAAACAGTCACTGTCTCGAAACATCTGCGCCACTTCTCGCTCTTTGATTTGCTCTCCGGAGACGTTACTTTGTGCCATCTCTTTCGACGGCATATTCTCCTGTTACAAAGCCCAATTTTGTGCATTCTGAAAATTTTCGCTATATTTTGTCCAATATATCAGGAGAACATGAAGTGGAAAGAGGTATACTAAATTTCAGCTTCAAAGGCATCGCTTAAAAGTATCAAATCAGAGGCGCAGGACTTTCAAGAGGCGTTCGAAAATTGTGCGACTCTTCGTTAAACAGTCACTGTCTCGAAACATCTGCGCCACTTCTCGCTCATTGATTTGCCATCCGGAGACGTTACTTTGTGCCATCTCTTTCGACGGCATGTTCTCCTATTACAAAGCCCAGTTTTGTGCATTCTGAAAATTTTCGTCTGATTTTGGCCAATATATCAGGAGAACATGAAGTCGAAAGAGGTATACTAAATTTCAGCGTCAAATGCATCGCCTTAAAGTTGCAAGTAAGAGGCGCAGGCCTTTCAAGAGGCGTTCGAAAATTCTGCGTCTCGTTGTTAAACAATCACTGTCTCGAAACACCTGCGCCACTTCTCGCTCTTTGATTTGCTCTCCAGAGACGTTACTTTGTTCCATCTCTTTCGACGGCATGTTGTCCTGTTACAAAGCACAATTTTGTGTATTCTCGAAATTTTCGCCAGATTTTGGCCAATATATCAGGAGAAAATGAAGTGGAAAGAGGTATACTAAATTTCAGATTCAAAGGCATCGCCTTAAAGTTGCAAATCGGAGGCGCAGGCCTTTCAAGAGGCGTTCGAAAATTCTGCGTCTCGTTGTTAAACAATCACTGTCTCGAAACACCTGCGCCACTTCTCGCTCTTTGATTTGCTCTCCAGAGACGTTACTTTGTTCCATCTCTTTCGACGGCATGTTGTCCTGTTACAAAGCACAATTTTGTGTATTCTCGAAATTTTCGCCAGATTTTGGCCAATATATCAGGAGAACATGAAGTCAAAAGAGGTATACTAAATTTCAGCTTCATAGGCATCGCCTTAAAGTTGCAAATCAGAGGCGCAGGCCTTTCAAGAGGCGTTCGAAAATTCTGCGTGTCTTCGTTAAACAGTCACTGTCTCGAAACATCTGCGCCACTTCTCGCTCTTTGATTTGCTCTCCGGAGACGTTACTTTGTGCCATCATTTTCGACGGCATATTCTCCTGTTACAAAGCCCAATTTTGTGCATTCTGAAAATTTTCGCCAGATTTTGGCCAATATATCAGGAGAAAATGAAGTGGAAAGAGGTATACTAAATTTCAGCTTCAAAGGCATCGCCTTAAAGTTGCAAATCAGAGGCGCAGGCCTTTCAAGAGGCGTTCGAAAATTCTGCGTGTCTTCCTTAAACAGTCACTGTCTAGAAACATCTGCGCCACTTCTCGCTCTTTGATTTGCTCTCCGGAGACGTTACATTGTGCCATCTCTTTCGACGGCATATTCTCCTGTTACAAAGCCCAATTTTGTGCATTCTGAAAATTTTCGCCAGATTTTGGCCTATATATCAGGAGAACATGAAGTCAAAAGTGGTATACTAAATTTCAGCTTCATAGGCATCGCCTTAAAGTTGCAAATAAGAGGCGCAGGCCTTTCAAGAGGCGTTCGAAAATTGTGCGACTCTTCGTTAAACAGTCACTGTCTCGAAACATCTGCGCCACATCTCGCTCATTGATTTGCCCTCCGGAGACGTTACTTTGTGCCATCTCTTTCGAGGGCATGTTCTCCTGTTACAAAGCCCAAATTTGTGCATTCTGAAAATTTTCGCCAGATTTTGGCCAATATATCAGGAGAACATGAAGTTGAAAGAGGTATACTAAATTTCAGCTTCAAAGGCATCGCCTTAAAGTTGCAAATCAGAGGCGCAGGCCTTTCAAGAGGCGTTCGAAAATTCTGCGTGTCTTCGTTAAACAGTCACTGTCTCGAAACATCTGCGCCATTTCTCGCTCTTTGATTTGCTCTCCGGAGACGTTACTTTGTGCCATCTCTTTCGACGGCATATTCTCCTGTTACAAAGCCCAATTTTGTGCATTCTGAAAATTTTCGCTAGATTTTGTCCAATATATCAGGAGAACATGAAGTGGAAAGAGGTATACTAAATTTCAGCTTCAAATGCATCGCTTAAAAGTATCAAATCAGAGGCGCAGGACTTTCAAGTGGCGTTCGAAAATTCTGCGTCTCTTCGTTAATCAGTCACTGTCTCGAAATATCTGCGCCACATCTCGCTCTTTGATTTGCTCTCCGGAGACGTTACTTTGTGCCATCTCTTTCGAGGGCATGTTCTCCTGTTACAAAGCCCAATTTTGTGCATTCTGAAAATTTTCGCTAGATTTTGTCCAATATATCAGGAGAACATGAAGTGGAAAGAGGTATACTAAATTTCAGCTTCAAATGCATCGCTTAAAAGTATCAAATCAGAGGCGCAGGACTTTCAAGAGGCATTCGAAAATTGTGTGACCCTTCGTTAAACAGTCACTGTCTCGAAACATCTGCGCCACTTCTCGCTCTTTGATTTGCTCTCCGGAGACGTTACATTGTGCCATCTCTTTCGACGGCATATTCTCCTGTTACAAAGCCCAATTTTGTGCATTCTGAAAATTTTTGCTAGATTTTGTCCAATATATCAGGAGACCATGAAGCGGAAAGAGGTATACTAAATTTCAGCTTCAAAGGCATCGCTTAAAAGTATCAAATCAGAGGCGCAGGCCTTTCAAGAGGCGTTCGAAAATTGTGCGACTCTTCGGTAAACAGTCACTGTCTCGAAACATCTGCGCCACTTCTCGCTCATTGATTTGCCCTCCGGAGACGTTACTTTGTGCCATCTCTTTCGAGGGCATGTTCTCCTGTTACAAAGCCCAATTTTGTGCATTCTGAAAATTTTCGCCAGATTTTGGCCAATATATCAGGAGAACATGAAGTTGAAAGAGGTATACTAAATTTCAGCTTCAAAGGCATCGCCTTAAACTTGCAATTAAGAGGCGCAGGCCTTTCAAGGGGCGTTCGAAAATTGTGCGTCTCTTCGTTAAACAGTCACTGTCTCGAAACACCTGCGCCACTTCTCGCTCTTTCGTTTGCTGTCCGGAGACGTTATATTGTTCCATCTCTTTCGACGGCATGTTCTCGTGTTATAAAGCTCAATTTTGTGTATTCTCGAAATTTTCGCCAGATTTTGGCCAATATATCAGGAGAAAATGAATTGGAAAGAGGTATACTAAATTTCAGCTTCAAAGGCATCGCCTTAAAGTTGCAAATAAGAGGCGCAGGCCTTTCAAGAGGCGTTCGAAAATTCTGCGTCTCGTTGTTAAACAATCACTGTCTCGAAACACCTGCGCCACTTCTCGCTCTTTGATTTGCTCTCCGGAAACGTTACTTTGTGCCATCTCTTTCGACGGCATGTTCTCCTGTTACAAAGCCCAATTTTGTGCATTCTGAAAATTTTCGCCAGATTGTGGCCAATATATCAGGATAACATGAAGTGGAAAGAGGTATACTAAATTTCAGCTTCAAAGGCATCGCCTTAAAGTTGCAAATCAGAGGCGCAGGCCTTTCAAGAGGCGTTCGAAAATTCTGTGTGTCTTCGTTAAACAGTCACTGTCTCGAAACATCTGCGCCACTTCTCGCTCTTTGATTTGCTCTCCGGAGACGTTACTTTGTGCCATCTCTTTCGACGGCATATTCTCCTGTTACAAAGCCCAATTTTGTGCATTCTGAAAATTTTCGCTATATTTTGTCCAATATATCAGGAGAACATGAAGTGGAAAGAGGTATACTAAATTTCAGCTTCAAAGGCATCGCTTAAAAGTATCAAATCAGAGGCGCAGGACTTTCAAGAGGCGTTCGAAAATTGTGCGACTCTTCGTTAAACAGTCACTGTCTCGAAACATCTGCGCCACTTCTCGCTCATTGATTTGCCATCCGGAGACGTTACTTTGTGCCATCTCTTTCGACGGCATGTTCTCCTATTACAAAGCCCAATTTTGTGCATTCTGAAAATTTTCGTCTGATGTTGGCCAATATATCAGGATAAAATGAAGTGGAAAGAGGTATACTAAATTTTAGCTTCAAAGGCATCGCCTTAAAGTTGCAAATAAGAGGCGCAGGCCTTTCAAGAGGCTTTCGAAAATTGTGCGTCTCTTCGTGAAACAGTCACTGTCTCGAAACACCTGCGCCACTTCTCGCTCTTTGATTTGCTCTCCGGAGACATTACTTTGTTCCATCTCTTTCGACGGCATATTCTCCTGTTACAAAGCACAATTTTGTGTATTCTCGAAATTTTCGCCAGATTTTGGCCAATATATCAGGAGAACATGAAGTCGAAAGAGGTATACTAAATTTCAGCGTCAAATGCATCGCCTTAAAGTTGCAAGTAAGAGGCGCAGGCCTTTCAAGAGGCGTTCGAAAATTCTGCGTCTCGTTGTTAAACAATCACTGTCTCGAAACACCTGCGCCACTTCTCGCTCTTTGATTTGCTCTCCAGAGACGTTACTTTGTTCCATCTCTTTCGACGGCATGTTGTCCTGTTACAAAGCACAATTTTGTGTATTCTCGAAATTTTCGCCAGATTTTGGCCAATATATCAGGAGAAAATGAAGTGGAAAGAGGTATACTAAATTTCAGATTCAAAGGCATCGCCTTAAAGTTGCAAATCGGAGGCGCAGGCCTTTCAAGAGGCGTTCGAAAATTCTGCGTCTCGTTGTTAAACAATCACTGTCTCGAAACACCTGCGCCACTTCTCGCTCTTTGATTTGCTCTCCAGAGACGTTACTTTGTTCCATCTCTTTCGACGGCATGTTGTCCTGTTACAAAGCACAATTTTGTGTATTCTCGAAATTTTCGCCAGATTTTGGCCAATATATCAGGAGAACATGAAGTCAAAAGAGGTATACTAAATTTCAGCTTCATAGGCATCGCCTTAAAGTTGCAAATCAGAGGCGCAGGCCTTTCAAGAGGCGTTCGAAAATTCTGCGTGTCTTCGTGAAACAGTCACTGTCTCGAAACACCTGCGCCACTTCTCGCTCTTTGATTTGCTCTCCGGAGACATTACTTTGTTCCATCTCTTTCGACGGCATATTCTCCTGTTACAAAGCACAATTTTGTGTATTCTCGAAATTTTCGCCAGATTTTGGCCAATATATCAGGAGAACATGAAGTCGAAAGAGGTATACTAAATTTCAGCGTCAAATGCATCGCCTTAAAGTTGCAAGTAAGAGGCGCAGGCCTTTCAAGAGGCGTTCGAAAATTCTGCGTCTCGTTGTTAAACAATCACTGTCTCGAAACACCTGCGCCACTTCTCGCTCTTTGATTTGCTCTCCAGAGACGTTACTTTGTTCCATCTCTTTCGACGGCATGTTGTCCTGTTACAAAGCACAATTTTGTGTATTCTCGAAATTTTCGCCAGATTTTGGCCAATATATCAGGAGAAAATGAAGTGGAAAGAGGTATACTAAATTTCAGATTCAAAGGCATCGCCTTAAAGTTGCAAATCGGAGGCGCAGGCCTTTCAAGAGGCGTTCGAAAATTCTGCGTCTCGTTGTTAAACAATCACTGTCTCGAAACACCTGCGCCACTTCTCGCTCTTTGATTTGCTCTCCAGAGACGTTACTTTGTTCCATCTCTTTCGACGGCATGTTGTCCTGTTACAAAGCACAATTTTGTGTATTCTCGAAATTTTCGCCAGATTTTGGCCAATATATCAGGAGAACATGAAGTCAAAAGAGGTATACTAAATTTCAGCTTCATAGGCATCGCCTTAAAGTTGCAAATCAGAGGCGCAGGCCTTTCAAGAGGCGTTCGAAAATTCTGCGTGTCTTCGTTAAACAGTCACTGTCTCGAAACATCTGCCCCACTTCTCGCTCTTTGAGTTGCTCTCCGGAGACGTTACTTTGTTCCATCTCTTTCGACGGCATGTTCTCCTGTTACAAAGCCCAATTCTGTGCATTCTGAAAATTTTCGCCAGATTTTGGTCAATATATCAGGAGAAAATGAAGTGGAAAGAGGTATACTAAATTTCAGCTTCAAAGGCATCGCCTTAAAGTTGCAAATAAGAGGGGCAGGCCTTTCAAGAGACGTTCGAAAATTCTGCGTCTCTTCGTTAATCAGTCACTGTCTCGAAACATCTGCGCCACATCTCGCTCTTTGATTTGCTCTCCGGAGACGTTACTTTGTGCCATCTCTTTCGACTGCATGTTCTCCTATTACAAAGCCCAATTTTGTGCATTCTGAAAATTTTCGCCTGATTTTGGCCAATATATCAGGATAAAATGAAGTGGAAAGAGGTATACTAAATTTTAGCTTCAAAGGCATCGCCTTAAAGTTGCAAATAAGAGGCGCAGGCCTTTCAAGAGGCTTTCGAAAATTGTGCGTCTCTTCGTGAAACAGTCACTGTCTCGAAACACCTGCGCCACTTCTCGCTCTTTGATTTGCTCTCCGGAGACATTACTTTGTTCCATCTCTTTCGACGGCATATTCTCCTGTTACAAAGCCCAATTTTGTGTATTCTCGAAATTTTCGCCAGATTTTGGCCAATATATCAGGAGAAAATGAAGTGGAAAGAGGTATACTAAATTTCAGATTCAAAGGCATCGCCTTAAAGTTGCAAATCGGAGGCGCAGGCCTTTCAAGAGGCGTTCGAAAATTCTGCGTGTCTTCGTTAAACAGTCACTGTCTCGAAACATCTGCGCCACTTCTCGCTCTTTGATTTGCTCTCCGGAGACGTTACGTTGTGCCATCATTTTCGACGGCATGTTCTCCTGTTACAAAGCCCAATTTTGTGCATTCTGAAAATTTTCGCCAGATTTTGGCCAATATATCAGGAGAACATGAAGTCGAAAGAGGTATACTAAATTTCAGCTTCAAATGCATCGCCTTAAAGTTGCAAATATGAGGCACAGGCCTTTCAAGAGGCGTTCGAAAATTCTGCGTCTCGTTGTTAAACAATCACTGTCTCGAAACACCTGCGCCACTTCTCGCTCTTTGATTTGCTCTCCAGAGACGTTACTTTGTTCCATCTCTTTCGACGGCATGTTGTCCTGTTACAAAGCCCAATTTTGTGTATTCTCGAAATTTTCGCCAGATTTTGGCCAATATATCAGGAGAACATGAAGTCGAAAGAGGTATACTAAATTTCAGCTTCAAATGCATCGCCTTAAAGTTGCAAGTAAGAGGCGCAGGCCTTTCAAGAGGCGTTCGAAAATTCTGCGTCTCGTTGTTAAACAATCACTGTCTCGAAACACCTGCGCCACTTCTCGCTCTTTGATTTGCTCTCCAGAGACGTTGCTTTGTTCCATCTCTTTCGACGGCATGTTGTCCTGTTACAAAGCACAATTTTGTGTATTCTCGAAATTTTCGCCAGATTTTGGCCAATATATCAGGAGAAAGTGAAGTGGAAAGAGGTATACTAAATTTCAGCTTCAAAGGCATCGCCTTAAAGTTGCAAATCGGAGGCGCAGGCCTTTCAAGAGGCGTTCGAAAATTCTGCGTGTCTTCGTTAAACAATCACTGTCTCGAAACACCTGCGCCACTTCTCGCTCTTTCGTTTGCTGTCCGGAGACGTTATATTGTTCCATCTCTTTCGACGGCATGTTCTCCTGTTATAAAGCTCAATTTTGTGTATTCTCGAAATTTTCGCCAGATTTTGGCCAATATATCAGGAGAAAATGAATTGGAAAGAGGTATACTAAATTTCAGCTTCAAAGGCATCGCCTTAAAGTTGCAAATCAGAGGCGCAGGCCTTTCAAGAGGCGTTCGAAAATTCTGCGTGTCTTCCTTAAACAGTCACTGTCTAGAAACATCTGCGCCACTTCTCGCTCTTTGATTTGCTCTCCGGAGACGTTACATTGTGCCATCTCTTTCGACGGCATATTCTCCTGTTACAAAGCCCAATTTTGTGCATTCTGAAAATTTTCGCCAGATTTTGGCCTATATATCAGGAGAACATGAAGTCAAAAGTGGTATACTAAATTTCAGCTTCATAGGCATCGCCTTAAAGTTGCAAATAAGAGGCGCAGGCCTTTCAAGAGGCGTTCGAAAATTGTGCGACTCTTCGTTAAACAGTCACTGTCTCGAAACATCTGCGCCACTTCTCGCTCATTGATTTGCCCTCCGGAGACGTTACTTTGTGCCATCTCTTTCGAGGGCATGTTCTCCTGTTACAAAGCCCAAATTTGTGCATTCTGAAAATTTTCGCCAGATTTTGGCCAATATATCAGGAGAACATGAAGTTGAAAGAGGTATACTAAATTTCAGCTTCAAAGGCATCGCCTTAAAGTTGCAAATCAGAGGCGCAGGCCTTTCAAGAGGCGTTCGAAAATTCTGCGTGTCTTCGTTAAACAGTCACTGTCTCGAAACATCTGCGCCATTTCTCGCTCTTTGATTTGCTCTCCGGAGACGTTACTTTGTGCCATCTCTTTCGACGGCATATTCTCCTGTTACAAAGCCCAATTTTGTGCATTCTGAAAATTTTCGCTAGATTTTGTCCAATATATCAGGAGAACATGAAGTGGAAAGAGGTATACTAAATTTCAGCTTCAAATGCATCGCTTAAAAGTATCAAATCAGAGGCGCAGGACTTTCAAGTGGCGTTCGAAAATTCTGCGTCTCTTCGTTAATCAGTCACTGTCTCGAAATATCTGCGCCACATCTCGCTCTTTGATTTGCTCTCCGGAGACGTTACTTTGTGCCATCTCTTTCGAGGGCATGTTCTCCTGTTACAAAGCCCAATTTTGTGCATTCTGAAAATTTTCGCTAGATTTTGTCCAATATATCAGGAGAACATGAAGTGGAAAGAGGTATACTAAATTTCAGCTTCAAATGCATCGCTTAAAAGTATCAAATCAGAGGCGCAGGACTTTCAAGAGGCATTCGAAAATTGTGTGACCCTTCGTTAAACAGTCACTGTCTCGAAACATCTGCGCCACTTCTCGCTCTTTGATTTGCTCTCCGGAGACGTTACATTGTGCCATCTCTTTCGACGGCATATTCTCCTGTTACAAAGCCCAATTTTGTGCATTCTGAAAATTTTTGCTAGATTTTGTCCAATATATCAGGAGACCATGAAGTGGAAAGAGGTATACTAAATTTCAGCTTCAAATGCATCGCTTAAAAGTATCAAATCAGAGGCGCAGGACTTTCAAGAGGCATTCGAAAATTGTGTGACCCTTCGTTAAACAGTCACTGTCTCGAAACATCTGCGCCACTTCCCGCTCTTTGATTTGCCCTCCGGAGACGTTACTTTGTGCCATCTCTTTCGAGGGCATGTTCTCCTGTTACAAAGCCCAATTTTGTGCATTCTGAAAATTTTCGCCAGATTTTGGCCAATATATCAGGAGAACATGAAGTTGAAAGAGGTATACTAAATTTCAGCTTCAAAGGCATCGCCTTAAACTTGCAATTAAGAGGCGCAGGCCTTTCAAGGGGCGTTCGAAAATTGTGCGTCTCTTCGTTAAACAGTCACTGTCTCGAAACACCTGCGCCACTTCTCGCTCTTTCGTTTGCTGTCCGGAGACGTTATATTGTTCCATCTCTTTCGACGGCATGTTCTCGTGTTATAAAGCTCAATTTTGTGTATTCTCGAAATTTTCGCCAGATTTTGGCCAATATATCAGGAGAAAATGAATTGGAAAGAGGTATACTAAATTTCAGCTTCAAAGGCATCGCCTTAAAGTTGCAAATAAGAGGCGCAGGCCTTTCAAGAGGCGTTCGAAAATTCTGCGTCTCGTTGTTAAACAATCACTGTCTCGAAACACCTGCGCCACTTCTCGCTCTTTGATTTGCTCTCCGGAAACGTTACTTTGTGCCATCTCTTTCGACGGCATGTTCTCCTGTTACAAAGCCCAATTTTGTGCATTCTGAAAATTTTCGCCAGATTGTGGCCAATATATCAGGATAACATGAAGTGGAAAGAGGTATACTAAATTTCAGCTTCAAAGGCATCGCCTTAAAGTTGCAAATCAGAGGCGCAGGCCTTTCAAGAGGCGTTCGAAAATTCTGTGTGTCTTCGTTAAACAGTCACTGTCTCGAAACATCTGCGCCACTTCTCGCTCTTTGATTTGCTCTCCGGAGACGTTACTTTGTGCCATCTCTTTCGACGGCATATTCTCCTGTTACAAAGCCCAATTTTGTGCATTCTGAAAATTTTCGCTATATTTTGTCCAATATATCAGGAGAACATGAAGTGGAAAGAGGTATACTAAATTTCAGCTTCAAAGGCATCGCTTAAAAGTATCAAATCAGAGGCGCAGGACTTTCAAGAGGCGTTCGAAAATTGTGCGACTCTTCGTTAAACAGTCACTGTCTCGAAACATCTGCGCCACTTCTCGCTCATTGATTTGCCATCCGGAGACGTTACTTTGTGCCATCTCTTTCGACGGCATGTTCTCCTATTACAAAGCCCAGTTTTGTGCATTCTGAAAATTTTCGTCTGATTTTGGCCAATATATCAGGATAAAATGAAGTGGAAAGAGGTATACTAAATTTTAGCTTCAAAGGCATCGCCTTAAAGTTGCAAATAAGAGGCGCAGGCCTTTCAAGAGGCTTTCGAAAATTGTGCGTCTCTTCGTGAAACAGTCACTGTCTCGAAACACCTGCGCCACTTCTCGCTCTTTGATTTGCTCTCCGGAGACATTACTTTGTTCCATCTCTTTCGACGGCATATTCTCCTGTTACAAAGCACAATTTTGTGTATTCTCGAAATTTTCGCCAGATTTTGGCCAATATATCAGGAGAACATGAAGTCGAAAGAGGTATACTAAATTTCAGCGTCAAATGCATCGCCTTAAAGTTGCAAGTAAGAGGCGCAGGCCTTTCAAGAGGCGTTCGAAAATTCTGCGTCTCGTTGTTAAACAATCACTGTCTCGAAACACCTGCGCCACTTCTCGCTCTTTGATTTGCTCTCCAGAGACGTTACTTTGATCCATCTCTTTCGACGGCATGTTGTCCTGTTACAAAGCACAATTTTGTGTATTCTCGAAATTTTCGCCAGATTTTGGCCAATATATCAGGAGAAAATGAAGTGGAAAGAGGTATACTAAATTTCAGATTCAAAGGCATCGCCTTAAAGTTGCAAATCGGAGGCGCAGGCCTTTCAAGAGGCGTTCGAAAATTCTGCGTCTCGTTGTTAAACAATCACTGTCTCGAAACACCTGCGCCACTTCTCGCTCTTTGATTTGCTCTCCAGAGACGTTACTTTGTTCCATCTCTTTCGACGGCATGTTGTCCTGTTACAAAGCACAATTTTGTGTATTCTCGAAATTTTCGCCAGATTTTGGCCAATATATCAGGAGAACATGAAGTCAAAAGAGGTATACTAAATTTCAGCTTCATAGGCATCGCCTTAAAGTTGCAAATCAGAGGCGCAGGCCTTTCAAGAGGCGTTCGAAAATTCTGCGTGTCTTCGTTAAACAGTCACTGTCTCGAAACATCTGCGCCACTTCTCGCTCTTTGATTTGCTCTCCGGAGACGTTACTTTGTGCCATCATTTTCGACGGCATATTCTCCTGTTACAAAGCCCAATTTTGTGCATTCTGAAAATTTTCGCCAGATTTTGGCCAATATATCAGGAGAAAATGAAGTGGAAAGAGGTATACTAAATTTCAGCTTCAAAGGCATCGCCTTAAAGTTGCAAATAAGAGGGGCAGGCCTTTCAAGAGACGTTCGAAAATTCTGCGTGTCTTCGTTAAACAGTAACTGTCTCGAAACATCAGCCCCACTTCTCGCTCTTTGAGTTGCTCTCCGGAGACGTTACTTTGTTCCATCTCTTTCGACGGCATGTTCTCCTGTTACAAAGCCCAATTCTGTGCATTCTGAAAATTTTCGCCAGATTTTGGTCAATATATCAGGAGAAAATGAAGTGGAAAGAGGTATACTAAATTTCAGCTTCAAAGGCATCGCCTTAAAGTTGCAAATAAGAGGGGCAGGCCTTTCAAGAGACGTTCGAAAATTCTGCGTGTCTTCGTTAAACACTCACTGTCTCGAAACCTCTGCGCCACTTCTCGCTCTTTGAGTTGCTCTCCGGAGACGTTACTTTGTTCCATCTCATTCGACGGCATGTTCTCCTGTTACAAAGCCCAATTCTGTGCATTCTGAAAATTTTCGCCAGATTTTGGCCAATATATCAGGAGAAAACGAAGTGGAAAGAGGTATACTAAATTTCAGCTTCAATGGCATCGCCTTAAAGTTGCAAATAAGAGGCGCAGGCCTTTCAAGTGGCGTTCGAAAATTCTGCGTCTCTTCGTTAATCAGTCGCTGTCTCGAAACATCTGCGCCACATCTCGCTCTTTGATTTGCTCTCCGGAGACGTTACTTTGTGCCATCTCTTTCGACTGCATGTTCTCCTATTACAAAGCCCAATTTTGTGCATTCTGAAAATTTTCGCCTGATTTTGGCCAATATATCAGGATAAAATGAAGTGGAAAGAGGTATACTAAATTTTAGCTTCAAAGGCATCGCCTTAAAGTTGCAAATAAGAGGCGCAGGCCTTTCAAGAGGCTTTCGAAAATTGTGCGTCTCTTCGTGAAACAGTCACTGTCTCGAAACACCTGCGCCACTTCTCGTTCTTTGATTTGCTCTCCGGAGACATTACTTTGTTCCATCTCTTTCGACGGCATATTCTCCTGTTACAAAGCCCAATTTTGTGTATTCTCGAAATTTTCGCCAGATTTTGGCCAATATATCAGGAGAAAATGAAGTGGAAAGAGGTATACTAAATTTCAGATTCAAAGGCATCGCCTTAAAGTTGCAAATCGGAGGCGCAGGCCTTTCAAGAGGCGTTCGAAAATTCTGCGTGTCTTCGTTAAACAGTCACTGTCTCGAAACATCTGCGCCACTTCTCGCTCTTTGATTTGCTCTCCGGAGACGTTACGTTGTGCCATCATTTTCGACGGCATGTTGTCCTGTTACAAAGCACAATTTTGTGTATTCTCGAAATTTTCGCCAGATTTTGGCCAATATATCAGGAGAACATGAAGTCGAAAGAGGTATACTAAATTTCAGCTTCAAATGCATCGCCTTAAAGTTGCAAGTAAGAGGCGCAGGCCTTTCAAGAGGCGTTCGAAAATTCTGCGTCTCGTTGTTAAACAATCACTGTCTCGAAACACCTGCGCCACTTCTCGCTCTTTGATTTGCTCTCCAGAGACGTTACTTTGTTCCATCTCTTTCGACGGCATGTTGTCCTGTTACAAAGCACAATTTTGTGTATTCTCGAAATTTTCGCCAGATTTTGGCCAATATATCAGGAGAAAGTGAAGTGGAAAGAGGTATACTAAATTTCAGCTTCAAAGGCATCGCCTTAAAGTTGCAAATCGGAGGCGCAGGCCTTTCAAGAGGCGTTCGAAAATTCTGCGTGTCTTCGTTAAACAGTCACTGTCTCGAAACATCTGCGCCACTTCTCGCTCTTTGAGTTGCTCTCCGGAGACGTTACTTTGTTCCATCTCTTTCGACTGCATGTTCTCCTATTACAAAGCCCAATTTTGTGCATTCTGAAAATTTTCGCCTGATTTTGGCCAATATATCAGAAGAACATGAAGTGGAAAGGGGTATACTAAATTTCAGCTTCAAAGGCATCGCTTAAAAGTATCAAATCAGAGGCGCAGGCCTTTTAAGAGGCGTTCGAAAATTCTGCGTCTCTTCGTTAATCAGTCACTGTCTCGAAACATCTGCGCCACATCTCGCTCTTTGATTTGCTCTCCGGAGACGTTACTTTGTGCCATCTCTTTCGACGGCATGTTCTCCTGTTACAAAGCCCAATTTTGTGCATTCTGAAAATTTTCGCCAGATTTTGGCCAATATATCAGGAGAACATGAAGTGGAAAGAGGTATACTAAATTTCAGCTTCAAAGGCATCGCCTTAAAATTGCAAATAAGAGGGGCAGGCCTTTCAAGAGACGTTCGAAAATTCTGCGTGTCTTCGTTAAACAGTCACTGTCTCGAAACATCTGCGCCACTTCTCGCTCTTTGAGTTGCTCTCCGGAGACGTTACTTTGTTCCATCTCTATCGACGGCATGTTCTCCTGTTACAAAGCTCAATTCTGTGCATTCTGAAAATTTTCGCCAGATTTTGGCCAATATATCAGGAGAAAATGAAGTGGAAAGAGGTATACTAAATTTCAGCTTCAATGGCATCGCCTTAAAGTTCCAAATAAGAGGCGCAGGCCTTTCAAGTGGCGTTCGAAAATTCTGCGTCTCGTTGTTAAACAATCACTGTCTCGAAACACCTGCGCCACTTCTCGCTCTTTGATTTGCTCTCCAGAGACGTTACTTTGTGCCATCATTTTCGACGGCATATTCCCCTGTTACAAAGCCCAATTTTGTGCATTCTGAGAATTTTCGCCAGATTTTGGCCAATATATCAGGAGAAAATTAAGTGGAAAGAGGTATACTAAATTTCAGATTCAAAGGCATCGCCTTAAAGTTGCAAATCAGAGGCGCAGGCCTTTCAAGAGGCGTTCGAAAATTCTGCGTGTCTTCGTTAAACAGTCACTGTCTCAAAACATCTGCGCCACTTCTCGCTCTTTGATTTGCTCTCCGGAGACGTTACTTTGTTCCATCTCTTTCGACGGCATGTTGTCCTGTTACAAAGCACAATTTTGTGTATTCTCGAAATTTTCGCCAGATTTTGGCCAATATATCAGGAGAACATGAAGTCAAAAGAGGTATACTAAATTTCAGCTTCATAGGCATCGCCTTAAAGTTGCAAATCAGAGGCGCAGGCCTTTCAAGAGGCGTTCGAAAATTGTGCGTCTCTTCGTTAAACAGTCACTGTCTCAAAACACCTGCGCCACTTCTCGCTCTTTGATTTGCTCTCCAGAGACGTTACTTTGTGCCATCTCTTTCCACTGCATGTTCTCCTATTACAAAGCCCAATTTTGTGCATTCTGAAAATTTTCGCCTGATTTTGGCCAATATATCAGGAGAACATGAAGTGGAAAGAGGTATACTAAATTTCAGCTTCAAAGGCATCGCCTTAAAGTTGCAATTCAGAGGCGCAGGTCTTTCAAGAGGCGTTCGAAAATTCTGAGTGTCTTCGTTAAACAGTCACTGTCTCGAAACACCTGCGCCACTTCTCGCTCTTTGATTTGCTCTCCAGAGACGTTACTTTGTTCCATCTCTTTCGACGGCATGTTGTCCTGTTACAAAGCACAATTTTGTGTATTCTCGAAATTTTCGCCAGATTTTGGCCAATATATCGGGAGAACATGAAGTCAAAAGAGGTATACTAAATTTCAGCTTCAAAGGCATCGCCTTAAAGTTGCAAATCAGAGGCGCAGGTCTTTCAAGAGGCGTTCGAAAATTCTGAGTGTCTTCGTTAAACAGTCACTGTCTCGAAACTCCTGCGCCACTTCTCGCTCTTTGATTTGCTCTCCGGAGTCGTTACTTTGTGCCATCATTTTCGACGGCTTATTCTCCTGTTACAAAGCCCAATTTTGTGCATTCTGAAAATTTTCGCCAGATTTTGGCCAATATATCAGGAGAAAATGAAGTGGAAAGAGGTATACTAAATTTCAGCTTCAAAGGCATCGCCTTAAAGTTGCAAATCGGAGGCGCAGGCCTTTCAAGAGGCGTTCGAAAATTCTGCGTGTCTTCGTTAAACAGTCACTGTCTCGAAACATCTGCGCCACTTCTCGCTCTTTGAGTTGCTCTCCGGAGACGTTACTTTGTTCCATCTCTTTCGACGGCATGTTCTCCTGTTACAAAGCCCAATTCTGTGCATTCTGAAAATTTTCGCCAGATTTTGGCCAATATATCAGGAGAAAATGAAGTGGAAAGAGGTATACTAAATTTCAGCTTCAATGGCATCGCCTTAAAGTTGCAAATAAGAGGCGCAGGCCTTTCAAGAGGCTTTCGAAAATTGTGCGTCTCTTCGTTAAACAGTCACTGTCTCGAAACATCTGCGCCACTTCTCGCTCTTTGAGTTGCTCTCCGGAGACGTTACTTTGTTCCATCTCTTTCGACGGCATGTTCTCCTGTTACAAAGCCCAATTCTGTGCATTCTGAAAATTTTCGCCAGATTTTGGCCAATATATCAGGAGAAAATGAAGTGGAAAGAGGTATACTAAATTTCAGCTTCAATGGCATCGCCTTAAAGTTGCAAATAAGAGGCGCAGGCCTTTCAAGAGGCTTTCGAAAATTGTGCGTCTCTTCGTGAAACAGTCACTGTCTCGAAACACCTGCGCCAATTCTCGCTCTTTGATTTGCTCTCCAGAGACATTACATTGTTCCATCTCTTTCGACGGCATATTCTCCTGTTACAAAGCCCAATTTTGTGTATTCTCGAAATTTTCGCCAGATTTTGGCCAATATATCAGGAGAACATGAAGTCGAAAGAGGTATACTAAATTTCAGCTTCAAATGCATCGCCTTAAAGTTGCAAGTAAGAGGCGCAGGCCTTTCAAGAGGCGTTCGAAAATTCTGCGTCTCGTTGTTAAACAATCACTGTCTCGAAACACCTGCGCCACTTCTCGCTCTTTGATTTGCTCTCCAGAGACGTTACTTGGTTCCATCTCTTTCGACGGCATGTTGTCCTGTTACAAAGCACAATTTCGTGTATTCTCGGAATTTTCGCCAGATTTTGGCCAATATATCAGGAGAAAATGAAGTGGAAAGAGGTATACTAAATTTCAGATTCAAAGGCATCGCCTTAAAGTTGCAAATCGGAGGCGCAGGCCTTTCAAGAGGCGTTCGAAAATTCTGCGTCTCGTTGTTACACAATCACTGTCTCGAAACACCTGCGCCACTTCTCGCTCTTTGATTTGCTCTCCAGAGACGTTACTGTGTTCCATCTCTTTCGACGGCATGTTGTCCTGTTACAAAGCCCAATTTTGTGTATTCTCGAAACTTTCGCCAGATTTTGGCCAATATATCAGGAGAAAATGAAGTGGAAAGAGGTATACTAAATTTCAGCTTCAAAGGCATCGCCTTAAAGTTGCAAATCGGAGGCGCAGGCCTTTCAAGAGGCGTTCGAAAATTCTGCGTGTCTTCGTTAAACAGTCACTGTCTCGAAACATCTGCGCCACTTCTCGCTCTTTGAGTTGCTCTCCGGAGACGTTACTTTGTTCCATCTCTTTCGACGGCATGTTCTCCTGTTACAAAGCCCAATTCTGTGCATTCTGAAAATTATCGCCAGACTTTGGCCAATATATCAGGAGAAAATGAAGTGGGAAGAGGTATACCAAATTTCAGCTTCAAAGGCATCGCCTTAAAGTTGCAAATCGGAGGCGCAGGCCTTTCAAGAGGCGTTCGAAAATTCTGCGTGTCTTCGTTAAACAGTCACTGTCTCGAAACACCTGCGCCACATCTCGCTCTTTGATTTGCTCTCCGGAGACATTACTTTGTTCCATCTCTTTCGACGGCATATTCTCCTGTTACAAAGCCCAATTTTGTGTATTCTCGAAATTTTCGCCAGATTTTGGCCAATATATCAGGAGAACATGAAGTCGAAAGAGGTATACTAAATTTCAGCTTCAAATGCATCGCCTTAAAGTTGCAAGTAAGAGGCGCAGGCCTTTCAAGAGGCGTTCGAAAATTCTGCGTCTCGGTGTTAAACAATCACTGTCTCGAAACACCTGCGCCACTTCTCGCTCTTTGATTTGCTCTCCAGAGACGTTACTTTGTTCCATCTCTTTCGACGGCATGTTGTCCTGTTACAAAGCCCAATTTTGTGTATTCTCGAAACTTTCGCCAGATTTTGGCCAATATATCAGGAGAAAATGAAGTGGAAAGAGGTATACTAAATTTCAGCTTCAAAGGCATCGCCTTAAAGTTGCAAATCGGAGGCGCAGGCCTTTCAAGAGGCGTTCGAAAATTCTGCGTGTCTTCGTTAAACAGTCACTGTCTCGAAACATCTGCGCCACTTCTCGCTCTTTGAGTTGCTCTCCGGAGACGTTACTTTGTTCCATCTCTTTCGACGGCATGTTCTCCTGTTACAAAGCCCAATTCTGTGCATTCTGAAAATTTTCGCCAGACTTTGGCCAATATATCAGGAGAAAATGAAGTGGAAAGTGGTATACTAAATTTCAGCTTCAAAGGCATCGCCTTAAAGTTGCAAATCGGAGGCGCAGGCCTTTCAAGAGGCGTTCGAAAATTCTGCGTGTCTTCGTTAAACAGTCACTGTCTCGAAACACCTGCGCCACTTCTCGCTCTTTGATTTGCTCTCCAGAGACGTTACATTGTGCCATCTCTTTCAGCGGCATGTTGTCCTGTTACAAAGCACAATTTTGTGTATTCTCGAAATTTTCGCCAGATTTTGGCCAATATATCAGGAGAACATGAAGTCGAAAGAGGTATACTAAATTTCAGCTTCAAATGCATCGCCTTAAAGTTGCAAGTAAGAGGCGCAGGCCTTTCAAGAGGCGTTCGAAAATTCTGCGTCTCGGTGTTAAACAATCACTGTCTCGAAACACCTGCGCCACTTCTCGCTCTTTGATTTGCTCTCCAGAGACGTTACTTTGTTCCATCTCTTTCGACGGCATGTTGTCCTGTTACAAAGCACAATTTTGTGTATTCTGGAAATTTTCGCCAGATTTTGGCCAATATATCAGGAGAAAATGAAGTGGAAAGAGGTATACTAAATTTCAGATTCAAAGGCATCGCCTTAAAGTTGCAAATCAGAGGCGCAGGTCTTTCAAGAGGCGTTCGAAAATTCTGCGTGTCTTCGTTAAACAGTCACTGTCTCGAAACATCTGCGCCACTTCTCGCTCTTTGATTTGCTCTCCGGAGACGTTACTTTGTGCCATCTCTTTCGACGGCATGTTCTCCTATTACAAAGCCCAATTTTGTGCATTCTGAAAATTTTCGCCTGATTTTGGCCAATATATCAGGAGAACATGAAGTGGAAAGAGGTATACTAAATTTCAGCTTCAAAGGCATCGCCTTAAAGTTGCAAATCGGAGGCGCAGGCCTTTCAAGAGGCGTTCGAAAATTCTGCGTGTCTTCGTTAAACAGTCACTGTCTCGAAACATCTGCGCCACTTCTCGCTCTTTGAGTTGCTCTCCGGAGACGTTACTTTGTTCCATCTCTTTCGACGGCATGTTCTCCTGTTACAAAGCCCAATTCTGTGCATTCTGAAAATTTTCGCCAGATTTTGGCCAATATATCAGGAGAAAATGAAGTGGAAAGAGGTATACTAAATTTCAGCTTCAATGGCATCGCCTTAAAGTTGCAAATAAGAGGCGCAGGCCTTTCAAGAGGCTTTCGAAAATTGTGCGTCTCTTCGTTAAACAGTCACTGTCTCGAAACATCTGCGCCACTTCTCGCTCTTTGAGTTGCTCTCCGGAGACGTTACTTTGTTCCATCTCTTTCGACGGCATGTTCTCCTGTTACAAAGCCCAATTCTGTGCATTCTGAAAATTTTCGCCAGATTTTGGCCAATATATCAGGAGAAAATGAAGTGGAAAGAGGTATACTAAATTTCAGCTTCAATGGCATCGCCTTAAAGTTGCAAATAAGTGGCGCAGGCCTTTCAAGAGGCGTTCGAAAATTCTGCGTGTCTTCGTTAAACAGTCACTGTCTCGAAACATCTGCGCCACTTCTCGCTCTTTGATTTGCTCTCCGGAGACGTTACTTTGTGCCATCTCTTTCGACGGCATGTTCTCCTATTACAAAGCCCAATTTTGTGCATTCTGAAAATTTTCGCCTGATTTTGGCCAATATATCAGGAGAACATGAAGTGGAAAGAGGTATACTAAATTTCAGCTTCAAAGGCATCGCCTTAAAGTTGCAAATCGGAGGCGCAGGCCTTTCAAGAGGCGTTCGAAAATTCTGCGTGTCTTCGTTAAACAGTCACTGTCTCGAAACATCTGCGCCACTTCTCGCTCTTTGAGTTGCTCTCCGGAGACGTTACTTTGTTCCATCTCTTTCGACGGCATGTTCTCCTGTTACAAAGCCCAATTCTGTGCATTCTGAAAATTTTCGCCAGATTTTGGCCAATATATCAGGAGAAAATGAAGTGGAAAGAGGTATACTAAATTTCAGCTTCAATGGCATCGCCTTAAAGTTGCAAATAAGAGGCGCAGGCCTTTCAAGAGGCTTTCGAAAATTGTGCGTCTCTTCGTTAAACAGTCACTGTCTCGAAACATCTGCGCCACTTCTCGCTCTTTGAGTTGCTCTCCGGAGACGTTACTTTGTTCCATCTCTTTCGACGGCATGTTCTCCTGTTACAAAGCCCAATTCTGTGCATTCTGAAAATTTTCGCCAGATTTTGGCCAATATATCAGGAGAAAATGAAGTGGAAAGAGGTATACTAAATTTCAGCTTCAATGGCATCGCCTTAAAGTTGCAAATAAGTGGCGCAGGCCTTTCAAGAGGCTTTCGAAAATTGTGCGTCTCTTCGTGAAACAGTCACTGTCTCGAAACACCTGCGCCAATTCTCGCTCTTTGATTTGCTCTCCAGAGACATTACTTTGTTCCATCTCTTTCGACGGCATATTCTCCTGTTACAAAGCCCAATTTTGTGTATTCTCGAAATTTTCGCCAGATTTTGGCCAATATATCAGGAGAACATGAAGTCGAAAGAGGTATACTAAATTTCAGCTTCAAATGCATCGCCTTAAAGTTGCAAGTAAGAGGCGCAGGCCTTTCAAGAGGCGTTCGAAAATTCTGCGTCTCGTTGTTAAACAATCACTGTCTCGAAACACCTGCGCCACTTCTCGCTCTTTGATTTGCTCTCCAGAGACGTTACTTGGTTCCATCTCTTTCGACGGCATGTTGTCCTGTTACAAAGCACAATTTTGTGTATTCTCGGAATTTTCGCCAGATTTTGGCCAATATATCAGGAGAAAATGAAGTGGAAAGAGGTATACTAAATTTCAGATTCAAAGGCATCGCCTTAAAGTTGCAAATCGGAGGCGCAGGCCTTTCAAGAGGCGTTCGAAAATTCTGCGTCTCGTTGTTACACAATCACTGTCTCGAAACACCTGCGCCACTTCTCGCTCTTTGATTTGCTCTCCAGAGACGTTACTTTGTTCCATCTCTTTCGACGGCATGTTGTCCTCTTACAAAGCCCAATTTTGTGTATTCTCGAAACTTTCGCCAGATTTTGACCAATATATCAGGAGAAAATGAAGTGGAAAGAGGTATACTAAATTTCAGCTTCAAAGGCATCGCCTTAAAGTTGCAAATCGGAGGCGCAGGCCTTTCAAGAGGCGTTCGAAAATTCTGCGTGTCTTCGTTAAACAGTCACTGTCTCGAAACATCTGCGCCACTTCTCGCTCTTTGAGTTGCTCTCCGGAGACGTTACTTTGTTCCATCTCTTTCGACGGCATGTTCTCCTGTTACAAAGCCCAATTCTGTGCATTCTGAAAATTTTCGCCAGATTTTGGCCAATATATCAGGAGAAAATGAAGTGGAAAGAGGTATACTAAATTTCAGCTTCAAAGGCATCGCCTTAAAGTTGCAAATCGGAGGCGCAGGCCTTTCAAGAGGCGTTCGAAAATTCTGCGTGTCTTCGTTAAACAGTCACTGTCTCGAAACACCTGCGCCACATCTCGCTCTTTGATTTGCTCTCCGGAGACGTTACTTTGTTCCATCTCTTTCGACGGCATGTTCTCCTGTTACAATGCCCAATTCTGTGCATTCTGAAAATTTTCGCCAGATTTTGGCCAATATATCAGGAGAACATGAAGTGGAAAGAGGTATACTAAATTTCAGCTTCAATGGCATCGCCTTAAAGTTGCAAATCGGAGGCGCAGGCCTTTCAAGAGGCGTTCGAAAATTCTGCGTGTCTTCGTTAAACAGTCACTGTCTCGAAACATCTGCGCCACTTCTCGCTCTTTGAGTTGCTCTCCGGAGACGTTACTTTGTTCCATCTCTTTCGACGGCATGTTCTCCTGTTACAAAGCCCAATTCTGTGCATTCTGAAAATTTTCGCCAGATTTTGGCCAATATATCAGGAGAAAATGAAGTGGAAAGAGGTATACTAAATTTCAGCTTCAATGGCATCGCCTTAAAGTTGCAAATAAGAGGCGCAGGCCTTTCAAGAGGCTTTCGAAAATTGTGCGTCTCTTCGTTAAACAGTCACTGTCTCGAAACATCTGCGCCACTTCTCGCTCTTTGAGTTGCTCTCCGGAGACGTTACTTTGTTCCATCTCTTTCGACGGCATGTTCTCCTGTTACAAAGCCCAATTCTGTGCATTCTGAAAATTTTCGCCAGATTTTGGCCAATATATCAGGAGAAAATGAAGTGGAAAGAGGTATACTAAATTTCAGCTTCAATGGCATCGCCTTAAAGTTGCAAATAAGTGGCGCAGGCCTTTCAAGAGGCTTTCGAAAATTGTGCGTCTCTTCGTGAAACAGTCACTGTCTCGAAACACCTGCGCCAATTCTCGCTCTTTGATTTGCTCTCCAGAGACATTACTTTGTTCCATCTCTTTCGACGGCATATTCTCCTGTTACAAAGCCCAATTTTGTGTATTCTCGAAATTTTCGCCAGATTTTGGCCAATATATCAGGAGAACATGAAGTCGAAAGAGGTATACTAAATTTCAGCTTCAAATGCATCGCCTTAAAGTTGCAAGTAAGAGGCGCAGGCCTTTCAAGAGGCGTTCGAAAATTCTGCGTCTCGTTGTTAAACAATCACTGTCTCGAAACACCTGCGCCACTTCTCGCTCTTTGATTTGCTCTCCAGAGACGTTACTTGGTTCCATCTCTTTCGACGGCATGTTGTCCTGTTACAAAGCACAATTTTGTGTATTCTCGGAATTTTCGCCAGATTTTGGCCAATATATCAGGAGAAAATGAAGTGGAAAGAGGTATACTAAATTTCAGATTCAAAGGCATCGCCTTAAAGTTGCAAATCGGAGGCGCAGGCCTTTCAAGAGGCGTTCGAAAATTCTGCGTCTCGTTGTTACACAATCACTGTCTCGAAACACCTGCGCCACTTCTCGCTCTTTGATTTGCTGTCCAGAGACGTTACTTTGTTCCATCTCTTTCGACGGCATGTTGTCCTCTTACAAAGCCCAATTTTGTGTATTCTCGAAACTTTCGCCAGATTTTGACCAATATATCAGGAGAAAATGAAGTGGAAAGAGGTATACTAAATTTCAGCTTCAAAGGCATCGCCTTAAAGTTGCAAATCGGAGGCGCAGGCCTTTCAAGAGGCGTTCGAAAATTCTGCGTGTCTTCGTTAAACAGTCACTGTCTCGAAACATCTGCGCCACTTCTCGCTCTTTGAGTTGCTCTCCGGAGACGTTACTTTGTTCCATCTCTTTCGACGGCATGTTCTCCTGTTACAAAGCCCAATTCTGTGCATTCTGAAAATTTTCGCCAGATTTTGGCCAATATATCAGGAGAAAATGAAGTGGAAAGAGGTATACTAAATTTCAGCTTCAAAGGCATCGCCTTAAAGTTGCAAATCGGAGGCGCAGGCCTTTCAAGAGGCGTTCGAAAATTCTGCGTGTCTTCGTTAAACAGTCACTGTCTCGAAACACCTGCGCCACATCTCGCTCTTTGATTTGCTCTCCGGAGACGTTACTTTGTTCCATCTCTTTCGACGGCATGTTCTCCTGTTACAATGCCCAATTCTGTGCATTCTGAAAATTTTCGCCAGATTTTGGCCAATATATCAGGAGAAAATGAAGTGGAAAGAGGTATACTAAATTTCAGCTTCAATGGCATCGCCTTAAAGTTGCAAATAAGAGGCGCAGGCCTTTCAAGAGGCTTTCGAAAATTGTGCGTCTCTTCGTGAAACAGTCACTGTCTCGAAACACCTGCGCCAATTCTCGCTCTTTGATTTGCTCTCCAGAGACATTACTTTGTTCCATCTCTTTCGACGGCATATTCTCCTGTTACAAAGCCCAATTTTGTGTATTCTCGAAATTTTCGCCAGATTTTGGCCAATATATCAGGAGAACATGAAGTCGAAAGAGGTATACTAAATTTCAGCTTCAAATGCATCGCCTTAAAGTTGCAAGTAAGAGGCGCAGGCCTTTCAAGAGGCGTTCGAAAATTCTGCGTCTCGTTGTTAAACAATCACTGTCTCGAAACACCTGCGCCACTTCTCGCTCTTTGATTTGCTCTCCAGAGACGTTACTTGGTTCCATCTCTTTCGACGGCATGTTGTCCTGTTACAAAGCACAATTTTGTGTATTCTCGGAATTTTCGCCAGATTTTGGCCAATATATCAGGAGAAAATGAAGTGGAAAGAGGTATACTAAATTTCAGATTCAAAGGCATCGCCTTAAAGTTGCAAATCGGAGGCGCAGGCCTTTCAAGAGGCGTTCGAAAATTCTGCGTGTCTTCGTTAAACAGTCACTGTCTCGAAACATCTGCGCCACTTCTCGCTCTTTGAGTTGCTCTCCGGAGACGTTACTTTGTTCCATCTCTTTCGACGGCATGTTCTCCTGTTACAAAGCCCAATTCTGTGCATTCTGAAAATTTTCGCCAGATTTTGGCCAATATATCAGGAGAAAATGAAGTGGAAAGAGGTATACTAAATTTCAGCTTCAATGGCATCGCCTTAAAGTTGCAAATAAGAGGCGCAGGCCTTTCAAGAGGCTTTCGAAAATTGTGCGTCTCTTCGTTAAACAGTCACTGTCTCGAAACATCTGCGCCACTTCTCGCTCTTTGAGTTGCTCTCCGGAGACGTTACTTTGTTCCATCTCTTTCGACGGCATGTTCTCCTGTTACAAAGCCCAATTCTGTGCATTCTGAAAATTTTCGCCAGATTTTGGCCAATATATCAGGAGAAAATGAAGTGGAAAGAGGTATACTAAATTTCAGCTTCAATGGCATCGCCTTAAAGTTGCAAATAAGTGGCGCAGGCCTTTCAAGAGGCTTTCGAAAATTGTGCGTCTCTTCGTGAAACAGTCACTGTCTCGAAACACCTGCGCCAATTCTCGCTCTTTGATTTGCTCTCCAGAGACATTACTTTGTTCCATCTCTTTCGACGGCATATTCTCCTGTTACAAAGCCCAATTTTGTGTATTCTCGAAATTTTCGCCAGATTTTGGCCAATATATCAGGAGAACATGAAGTCGAAAGAGGTATACTAAATTTCAGCTTCAAATGCATCGCCTTAAAGTTGCAAGTAAGAGGCGCAGGCCTTTCAAGAGGCGTTCGAAAATTCTGCGTCTCGTTGTTAAACAATCACTGTCTCGAAACACCTGCGCCACTTCTCGCTCTTTGATTTGCTCTCCAGAGACGTTACTTGGTTCCATCTCTTTCGACGGCATGTTGTCCTGTTACAAAGCACAATTTTGTGTATTCTCGGAATTTTCGCCAGATTTTGGCCAATATATCAGGAGAAAATGAAGTGGAAAGAGGTATACTAAATTTCAGATTCAAAGGCATCGCCTTAAAGTTGCAAATCGGAGGCGCAGGCCTTTCAAGAGGCGTTCGAAAATTCTGCGTCTCGTTGTTACACAATCACTGTCTCGAAACACCTGCGCCACTTCTCGCTCTTTGATTTGCTCTCCAGAGACGTTACTTTGTTCCATCTCTTTCGACGGCATGTTGTCCTCTTACAAAGCCCAATTTTGTGTATTCTCGAAACTTTCGCCAGATTTTGGCCAATATATCAGGAGAAAATGAAGTGGAAAGAGGTATACTAAATTTCAGCTTCAAAGGCATCGCCTTAAAGTTGCAAATCGGAGGCGCAGGCCTTTCAAGAGGCGTTCGAAAATTCTGCGTGTCTTCGTTAAACAGTCACTGTCTCGAAACATCTGCGCCACTTCTCGCTCTTTGAGTTGCTCTCCGGAGACGTTACTTTGTTCCATCTCTTTCGACGGCATGTTCTCCTGTTACAAAGCCCAATTCTGTGCATTCTGAAAATTTTCGCCAGATTTTGGCCAATATATCAGGAGAAAATGAAGTGGAAAGAGGTATACTAAATTTCAGCTTCAAAGGCATCGCCTTAAAGTTGCAAATAAGAGGCGCAGGCGTTTCAAGAGGCGTTCGAAAATTCTGCGTCTCTTCGTTAATCAGTCACTGTCTCGAAACATCTGCGCCATATCTCGCTCTTTGATTTGCTCTCCGGAGACGTTACTTTGTGCCATCTCTTTCGACGGCATGTTCTCCTGTTACAAAGCCCAATTTTGTGCATTCTGAAAATTTTCGCCAGATTTTGGCCAATATATCAGGAGAACATGAAGTCGAAAGAGGTATACTAAATTTCCGCTTCATAGGCATCGCCTTAAAGGTGCAAATCAGAGGCGCAGGCCTTTCAAGAGGCGTTCGAAAATTCTGCGTGTCTTCGTTAAACAGTCACAGTCTCGAAACATCTGCGCCACTTCTCGCTCTTTGATTTGCTCTCCGGAGACGTTACTTTGTGCCATCATTTTCGACGGCATATTCCCCTGTTACAAAGCCCAATTTTGTGCATTCTGAAAATTTTCGCCAGATTTTGGCCAATATATCAGGAGAAAATGAAGTGGAAAGAGGTATACTAAATTTCAGATTCAAAGGCATCGCCTTAAAGTTGCAAATCGGAGGCGCAGGCCTTTCAAGAGGCGTTCGAAAATTCTGCGTCTCGTTGTTAAACAATCACTGTCTCGAAACACCTGCGCCACTTCTCGCTCTTTGATTTGCTCTCCAGAGACGTTACTTTGTTCCATCTCTTTCGACGGCATGTTGTCCTGTTACAAAGCACAATTTTGTGTATTCTCGAAATTTTCGCCAGATTTTGGCCAATATATCAGGAGAAAATTAAGTGGAAAGAGGTATACTAAATTTCAGCTTCAAAGGCATCGCCTTAAAGTTGCAAATCGGAGGCGCAGGCCTTTCAAGAGGCGTTCGAAAATTCTGCGTGTCTTCGTTAAACAGTCACTGTCTCAAAACATCTGCGCCACTTCTCGCTCTTTGATTTGCTCTCCGGAGACGTTACTTTGTGCCATCATTTTCGACGGCATGTTCTCCTGTTACAAAGCCCAATTTTGTGCATTCTGAAAATTTTCGCCAGATTTTGGCCAATATATCAGGAGAACATGAAGTCGAAAGAGGTATACTAAATTTCAGCTTCAAATGCATCCCCTTAAAGTTGCAAATATGAGGCGCAGGCCTTTCAAGAGGCGTTCGAAAATTCTGCGTCTCGTTGTTAAACAATCACTGTCTCGAAACACCTGCGCCACTTCTCGCTCTTTGATTTGCTCTCCAGAGACGTTACTTTGTTCCATCTCTTTCGACGGCATGTTGTCCTGTTACAAAGCACAATTTTGTGTATTCTCGAAATTTCGCCAGATTTTGGCCAATATATCAGGAGAAAATGAAGTGGAAAGAGGTATACTAAATTTCAGCTTCAAAGGCATCGCCTTAAAGTTGCAAATCGGAGGCGCAGGCCTTTAAAGAGGCGTTCGAAAATTCTGCGTGTCTTCGTTAAACAGTCACTGTCTCGAAACATCTGCGCCACTTCTCGCTCTTTGATTTGCTCTCCGGAGACGTTACTTTGTGCCATCATTTTCGACGGCATGTTCTCCTGTTACAAAGCCCAATTTTGTGCATTCTGAAAATTTTCGCCAGATTTTGGCCAATATATCAGGAGAACATGAAGTCGAAAGAGGTATACTAAATTTCAGCTTCATAGGCATCGCCTTAAAGGTGCAAATCAGAGGCGCAGGCCTTTCAAGAGGCGTTCGAAAATTCTGCGTGTCTTCGTTAAACAGTCACAGTCTCGAAACATCTGCGCCACTTCTCGCTCTTTGATTTGCTCTCCGGAGACGTTACTTTGTGCCATCATTTTCGACGGCATATTCCCCTGTTACAAAGCCCAATTTTGTGCATTCTGAAAATTTTCGCCAGATTTTGGCCAATATATCTGGAGAAAATAAAGTGGAAAGAGGTATACTAAATTTCAGATTCAAAGGCATCGCCTTAAAGTTGCAAATCGGAGGCGCAGGCCTTTCAAGAGGCGTTCGAAAATTCTGCGTCTCGTTGTTAAACAATCACTGTCTCGAAACACCTGCGCCACTTCTCGCTCTTTGATTTGCTCTCCAGAGACGTTACTTTGTTCCATCCCTTTCGACGGCATGTTGTCCTGTTACAAAGCACAATTTTGTGTATTCTCGAAATTTTCGCCAGATTTTGGCCAATATATCAGGAGAAAATTAAGTGGAAAGAGGTATACTAAATTTCAGCTTCAAAGGCATCGCCTTAAAGTTGCAAATCGGAGGCGCAGGCCTTTCAAGAGGCGTTCGAAAATTCTGCGTGTCTTCGTTAAACAGTCACTGTCTCAAAACATCTGCGCCACTTCTCGCTCTTTGATTTGCTCTCCGGAGACGTTACTTTGTGCCATCATTTTCGACGGCATGTTCTCCTGTTACAAAGCCCAATTTTGTGCATTCTGAAAATTTTCGCCAGATTTTGGCCAATATATCAGGAGAACATGAAGTCGAAAGAGGTATACTAAATTTCAGCTTCAAATGCATCGCCTTAAAGTTGCAAATATGAGGCGCAGGCCTTTCAAGAGGCGTTCGAAAATTCTGCGTCTCGTTGTTAAACAATCACTGTCTCGAATCACCTGCGCCACTTCTCGCTCTTTGATTTGCTCTCCAGAGACGTTACTTTGTTCCATCTCTTTCGACGGCATGTTGTCCTGTTACAAAGCACAATTTTGTGTATTCTCGAAATTTTCGCCAGATTTTGGCCAATATATCAGGAGAAAATGAAGTGGAAATAGGTATACTAAATTTCAGCTTCAAAGGCATCGCCTTAAAGTTGCAAATCGGAGGCGCAGGCCTTTCAAGAGGCGTTCGAAAATTCTGCGTGTCTTCGTTAAACAGTCACTGTCTCGAAACATCTGCGCCACTTCTCGCTCTTTGATTTGCTCTCCGGAGACGTTACTTTGTTCCATCTCATTCGACGGCATGTTGTCCTGTTACAAAGCACAATTTTGTGTATTCTCGAAATTTTCGCCAGATTTTGGCCAATATATCAGGAGAAAATGAAGTGGAAAGAGGTATACTAAATTTCAGCTTCAAAGGCATCGCCTTAAAGTTGCAAATCGGAGGCGCAGGCCTTTCAAGAGGCGTCCGAAAATTCTGCGTCTCTTCGTTAATCAGTCACTGTCTCGAAACATCTGCGCCATATCTCGCTCTTTGATTTGCTCTCCGGAGACGTTACTGTGTGCCATCTCTTTCCACGGCATGTTCTCCTGTTACAAAGCCCAATTTTGTGCATTCTGAAAATTTTTGCTAGATTTTGGCCAATATATCAGGAGAACATGAAGTCGAAAGAGGTATACTAAATTTCAGCTTCAAATGCATCGCCTTAAAGTTGCAAATATGAGGCGCAGGCCTTTCAAGAGGCGTTCGAAAATTCTGCGTCTCGTTGTTAAACAATCACTGTCTCGAAACACCTGCGCCACTTCTCGCTCTTTGATTTGCCCTCCGGAGACGTTACTTTGTGCCATCTCTTTCGACGGCATGTTCTCCTGTTACAAAGCCCAATTCTGTGGATTCTGAAAATTTTCGCCAGATTTTGGCCAATATATCAGGAGAAAATGAAGTGGAAAGAGGTATACTAAATTTCAGCTTCAAAGGCATCGCCTTAAAGTTGCAAATAAGAGGCGCAGGCGTTTCAAGAGGCGTTCGAAAATTCTGCGTCTCTTCGTTAATCAGTCACTGTCTCGAAACATCTGCGCCATATCTCGCTCTTTGATTTGCTCTCCGGAGACGTTACTTTGTGCCATCATTTTCGACGGCATATTCCCCTGTTACAAAGCCCAATTTTGTGCATTCTGAAAATTTTCGCCAGATTTTGGCCAATATATCAGGAGAAAATGAAGTGGAAAGAGGTATACTAAATTTCAGATTCAAAGGCATCGCCTTAAAGTTGCAAATCGGAGGCGCAGGCCTTTCAAGAGGCGTTCGAAAATTCTGCGTCTCGTTGTTAAACAATCACTGTCTCGAAACACCTGCGCCACTTCTCGCTCTTTGATTTGCTCTCCGGAGACGTTACTTTGTGCCATCTCTTTCCACGGCATGTTCTCCTGCTACAAAGCCCAATTTTGTGCATTCTGAAAATTTTCGCTAGATTTTGGCCAATATATCAGGAGAACATGAAGTCGAAAGAGGTATACTAAATTTCAGCTTCAAATGCATCGCCTTAAAGTTGCAAATATGAGGCGCAGGCCTTTCAAGAGGCGTTCGAAAATTCTGCGTGTCTTCGTTAAACAGTCACAGTCTCGAAACATCTGCGCCACTTCTCGCTCTTTGATTTGCTCTCCGGAGACATTACTTTGTTCCATCTCTTTCGACGGCATATTCTCCTGTTACAAAGCCCAATTTTGTGTATTCTCGAAATTTTCGCCAGATTTTGGCCAATATATCAGGAGAACATGAAGTCGAAAGAGGTATACTAAATTTCAGCTTCAAATGCATCGCCTTAAAGTTGCAAGTAAGAGGCGCAGGCCTTTCAAGAGGCGTTCGAAAATTCTGCGTCTCGTTGTTAAACAATCACTGTCTCGAAACACCTGCGCCACTTCTCGCTCTTTGATTTGCTCTCCAGAGACGTTACTTTGTGCCATCATTTTCGACGGCATATTCCCCTGTTACAAAGCCCAATTTTGTGCATTCTGAAAATTTTCGCCAGATTTTGGCCAATATATCAGGAGAAAATGAAGTGGAAAGAGGTATACTAAATTTCAGATTCAAAGGCATCGCCTTAAAGTTGCAAATCGGAGGCGCAGGCCTTTCAAGAGGCGTTCGAAATTCTGCGTCTCGTTGTTAAACAATCACTGTCTCGAAACACCTGCGCCACTTCTCGCTCTTTGATTTGCTCTCCAGAGACGTTACTTTGTTCCATCTCTTTCGACGGCATGTTGTCCTGTTACAAAGCACAATTTTGTGTATTCTCGAAATTTTCGCCAGATTTTGGCCAATATATCAGGAGAAAATTAAGTGGAAAGAGGTATACTAAATTTCAGCTTCAAAGGCATCGCCTTAAAGTTGCAAATCGGAGGCGCAGGCCTTTAAAGAGGCGTTCGAAAATTCTGCGTCTCGTTGTTAAACAATCACTGTCTCGAAACACCTGCGCCACTTCTCGCTCTTTGATTTGCTCTCCGGAGACGTTACTTTGTGCCATCATTTTCGACGGCATGTTCTCCTGTTACAAAGCCCAATTTTGTGCATTCTGAAAATTTTCGCCAGATTTTGGCCAATATATCAGGAGAAAATGAAGTGGAAAGAGGTATACTAAATTTCAGCTTCAAAGGCATCGCCTTAAAGTTGCAAATCGGAGGCGCAGGCCTATCAAGAGGCGTTCGAAAATTCTGCGTGTCTTCGTTAAACAGACACTGTCTCGAAACATCTGCGCCACTTCTCGCTCTTTGATTTGCTCTCCGGAGACGTTACTTTGTGCCATCAATTTCGACGGCATGTTCTCCTGTTACAAAGCCCAATTTTGTGCATTCTGAAAATTTTCGCCTGATTTTGGCCAATATATCAGGATAAAATGAAGTGGAAAGAGGTATACTAAATTTTAGCTTCAAAGGCATCGCCTTAAAGTTGCAAATAAGAGGCGCAGGCCTTTCAAGAGGCTTTCGAAAATTGTGCGTCTCTTCGTGAAAAAGTCACTGTCTCGAAATACCTGCGCCACTTCTCGCTCTTTGATTTGCTCTCCGGAGACATTACTTTGTTCCATCTCTTTCGACGGCATATTCTCCTGTTACAAAGCCCAATTTTGTGTATTCTCGAAATTTTCGCCAGATTTTGGCCAATATATCAGGAGAACATGAAGTCGAAAGAGGTATACTAAATTTCAGCTTCAAATGCATCGCCTTAAAGTTGCAAGTAAGAGGCGCAGGCCTTTCAAGAGGCGTTCGAAAATTCTGCGTCTCGTTGTTAAACAATCACTGTCTCGAAACACCTGCGCCACTTCTCGCTCTTTGATTTGCTCTCCGGAGACATTACTTTGTTCCATCTCTTTCGACGGCATATTCTCCTGTTACAAAGCCCAATTTTGTGTATTCTCGAAATTTTCGCCAGATTTTGGCCAATATATCAGGAGAACATGAAGTCGAAAGAGGTATACTAAATTTCAGCTTCAAAGGCATCGCCTTAAAGTTGCAAATCGGAGGCGCAGGCCTTTCAAGAGGCGTTCGAAAATTCTGCGTCTCGTTGTTACACAATCACTGTCTCGAAACACCTGCGCCACTTCTCGCTCTTTGATTTGCTCTCCAGAGACGTTACTTTGTGCCATCATTTTCGACGGCATATTCCCCTGTTACAAAGCCCAATTTTGTGCATTCTGAAAATTTTCGCCAGATTTTGGCCAATATATCAGGAGAAAATGAAGTGGAAAGAGGTATACTAAATTTCAGATTCAAAGGCATCGCCTTAAAGTTGCAAATAAGAGGCGCAGGCCTTTCAAGAGGCTTTCGAAAATTGTGCGTCTCTTCGTGAAAAAGTCACTGTCTCGAAATACCTGCGCCACTTCTCGCTCTTTGATTTGCTCTCCGGAGACATTACTTTGTTCCATCTCTTTCGACGGCATATTCTCCTGTTACAAAGCCCAATTTTGTGTATTCTCGAAATTTTCGCCAGATTTTGGCCAATATATCAGGAGAACATGAAGTCGAAAGAGGTATACTAAATTTCAGCTTCAAATGCATCGCCTTAAAGTTGCAAGTAAGAGGCGCAGGCCTTTCAAGAGGCGTTCGAAAATTCTGCGTCTCGTTGTTAAACAATCACTGTCTCGAAACACCTGCGCCACTTCTCGCTCTTTGATTTGCTCTCCGGAGACATTACTTTGTTCCATCTCTTTCGACGGCATATTCTCCTGTTACAAAGCCCAATTTTGTGTATTCTCGAAATTTTCGCCAGATTTTGGCCAATATATCAGGAGAACATGAAGTCGAAAGAGGTATACTAAATTTCAGCTTCAAAGGCATCGCCTTAAAGTTGCAAATCGGAGGCGCAGGCCTTTCAAGAGGCGTTCGAAAATTCTGCGTCTCGTTGTTACACAATCACTGTCTCGAAACACCTGCGCCACTTCTCGCTCTTTGATTTGCTCTCCAGAGACGTTACTTTGTGCCATCATTTTCGACGGCATATTCCCCTGTTACAAAGCCCAATTTTGTGCATTCTGAAAATTTTCGCCAGATTTTGGCCAATATATCAGGAGAAAATGAAGTGGAAAGAGGTATACTAAATTTCAGATTCAAAGGCATCGCCTTAAAGTTGCAAATCGGAGGCGCAGGCCTTTCAAGAGGCGTTCGAAAATTCTGCGTCTCGTTGTTAAACAATCACTGTCTCGAAACACCTGCGCCACTTCTCGCTCTTTGATTTGCTCTCCAGAGACGTTACTTTGTTCCATCTCTTTCGACGGCATGTTGTCCTGTTACAAAGCACAATTTTGTGTATTCTCGAAATTTTCGCCAGATTTTGGCCAATATATCAGGAGAAAATTAAGTGGAAAGAGGTATACTAAATTTCAGCTTCAAAGGCATCGCCTTAAAGTTGCAAATCGGAGGCGCAGGCCTTTAAAGAGGCGTTCGAAAATTCTGCGTGTCTTCGTTAAACAGTCACTGTCTCGAAACATCTGCGCCACTTCTCGCTCTTTGATTTGCTCTCCGGAGACGTTACTTTGTGCCATCATTTTCGACGGCATGTTCTCCTGTTACAAAGCCCAATTTTGTGCATTCTGAAAATTTTCGCCAGATTTTGGCCAATATATCAGGAGAACATGAAGTCGAAAGAGGTATACTAAATTTCAGCTTCATAGGCATCGCCTTAAAGGTGCAAATCAGAGGCGCAGGCCTTTCAAGAGGCGTTCGAAAATTCTGCGTGTCTTCGTTAAACAGTCACAGTCTCGAAACATCTGCGCCACTTCTCGCTCTTTGATTTGCTCTCCGGAGACGTTACTTTGTGCCATCATTTTCGACGGCATATTCCCCTGTTACAAAGCCCAATTTTGTGCATTCTGAAAATTTTCGCCAGATTTTGGCCAATATATCTGGAGAAAATAAAGTGGAAAGAGGTATACTAAATTTCAGCTTCAAATGCATCGCCTTAAAGTTGCAAGTAAGAGGCGCAGGCCTTTCAAGAGGCGTTCGAAAATTCTGCGTCTCGTTGTTAAACAATCACTGTCTCGAAACACCTGCGCCACTTCTCGCTCTTTGATTTGCTCTCCAGAGACGTTACTTTGTTCCATCTCTTTCGACGGCATGTTGTCCTGTTACAAAGCACAATTTTGTGTATTCTCGAAATTTTCGCCAGATTTTGGCCAATATATCAGGAGAAAATTAAGTGGAAAGAGGTATACTAAATTTCAGCTTCAAAGGCATCGCCTTAAAGTTGCAAATCGGAGGCGCAGGCCTTTAAAGAGGCGTTCGAAAATTCTGCGTGTCTTCGTTAAACAGTCACTGTCTCGAAACATCTGCGCCACTTCTCGCTCTTTGATTTGCTCTCCGGAGACGTTACTTTGTGCCATCATTTTCGACGGCATGTTCTCCTGTTACAAAGCCCAATTTTGTGCATTCTGAAAATTTTCGCCAGATTTTGGCCAATATATCAGGAGAACATGAAGTCGAAAGAGGTATACTAAAGTTCAGCTTCATAGGCATCGCCTTAAAGGTGCAAATCAGAGTCGCAGGCCTTTCAAGAGGCGTTCGAAAATTCTGCGTGTCTTCGTTAAACAGTCACAGTCTCGAAACATCTGCGCCACTTCTCGCTCTTTGATTTGCTCTCCGGAGACATTACTTTGTTCCATCTCTTTCGACGGCATATTCTCCTGTTACAAAGCCCAATTTTGTGTATTCTCGAAATTTTCGCCAGATTTTGGCCAATATAGCAGGAGAACATGAAGTCGAAAGAGGTATACTAAATTTCAGCTTCAAATGCATCGCCTTAAAGTTGCAAGTAAGAGGCGCAGGCCTTTCAAGAGGCGTTCGAAAATTCTGCGTCTCGTTGTTAAACAATCACTGTCTCGAAACACCTGCGCCACTTCTCGCTCTTTGATTTGCTCTCCAGAGACGTTACTTTGTTCCATCTCTTTCGACGGCATGTTGTCCTGTTACAAAGCACAATTTTGTGTATTCTCGAAATTTTCGCCAGATTTTGGCCAATATATCAGGAGAAAATGAAGTGGAAAGAGGTATACTAAATTTCAGATTCAAAGGCATCGCCTTAAAGTTGCAAATCGGAGGCGCAGGCCTTTCAAGAGGCGTTCGAAAATTCTGCGTCTCGTTGTTAAACAATCACTGTCTCGAAACACCTGCGCCACTTCTCGCTCTTTGATTTGCTCTCCAGAGACGTTACTTTGTTCCATCTCTTTCGACGGCATGTTGTCCTGTTACAAAGCACAATTTTGTGTATTCTCGAAATTTTCGCCAGATTTTGGCCAATATATCAGGAGAAAATGAAGTGGAAAGAGGTATACTAAATTTCAGCTTCAAAGGCATCGCCTTAAAGTTGCAAATCGGAGGCGCAGGCCTTTCAAGAGGCGTTCGAAAATTCTGCGTCTCTTCGTTAATCAGTCACTGTCTCGAAACATCTGCGCCATATCTCGCTCTTTGATTTGCTCTCCGGAGACGTTACTGTGTGCCATCTCTTTCCACGGCATGTTCTCCTGTTACAAAGCCCAATTTTGTGCATTCTGAAAATTTTCGCTAGATTTTGGCCAATATATCAGGAGAACATGAAGTCGAAAGAGGTATACTAAATTTCAGCTTCAAATGCATCGCCTTAAAGTTGCAAATATGAGGCGCAGGCCTTTCAAGAGGCGTTCGAAAATTCTGCGTCTCGTTGTTAAACAATCACTGTCTCGAAACACCTGCGCCACTTCTCGCTCTTTGATTTGCCCTCCGGAGACGTTACTTTGTGCCATCTCTTTCGACGGCATGTTCTCCTGTTACAAAGCCCAATTCTGTGGATTCTGAAAATTTTCGCCAGATTTTGGCCAATATATCAGGAGAAAATGAAGTGGAAAGAGGTATACTAAATTTCAGCTTCAAAGGCATCGCCTTAAAGTTGCAAATAAGAGGCGCAGGCGTTTCAAGAGGCGTTCGAAAATTCTGCGTCTCTTCGTTAATCAGTCACTGTCTCGAAACATCTGCGCCATATCTCGCTCTTTGATTTGCTCTCCGGAGACGTTACTTTGTGCCATCTCTTTCGACGGCATGTTCTCCTGTTACGAAGCCCAATTTTGTGCAGTCTGAATATTTTCGCTAGATTTTGGCCAATATATCAGGAGAACATGAAGTCGAAAGAGGTATACTAAATTTCAGCATCAAATGCATCGCCTTAAAGTTGCAAATATGAGGCGCAGGCCTTTCAAGAGGCGTTCGAAAATTCTGCGTCTCGTTGTTAAACAATCACTGTCTCGAAACACCTGCGCCACTTCTCGCTCTTTGATTTGCTCTCCGGAGACATTACTTTGTTCCATCTCTTCCGACGGCATATTCTCCTGTTACAAAGCCCAATTTTGTGTATTCTCGAAATTTTCGCCAGATTTTGGCCAATATATCAGGAGAACATGAAGTCGAAAGAGGTATACTAAATTTCAGCTTCAAAGGCATCGCCTTAAAGTTGCAAATCGGAGGCGCAGGCCTTTCAAGAGGCGTTCGAAAATTCTGCGTCTCGTTGTTACACAATCACTGTCTCGAAACACCTGCGCCACTTCTCGCTCTTTGATTTGCTCTCCAGAGACGTTACTTTGTGCCATCATTTTCGACGGCATATTCCCCTGTTACAAAGCCCAATTTTGTGCATTCTGAAAATTTTCGCCAGATTTTGGCCAATATATCAGGAGAAAATGAAGTGGAAAGAGGTATACTAAATTTCAGATTCAAAGGCATCGCCTTAAAGTTGCAAATCGGAGGCGCAGGCCTTTCAAGAGGCGTTCGAAAATTCTGCGTCTCGTTGTTAAACAATCACTGTCTCGAAACACCTGCGCCACTTCTCGCTCTTTGATTTGCTCTCCAGAGACGTTACTTTGTTCCATCTCTTTCGACGGCATGTTGTCCTGTTACAAAGCACAATTTTGTGTATTCTCGAAATTTTCGCCAGATTTTGGCCAATATATCAGGAGAAAATTAAGTGGAAAGAGGTATACTAAATTTCAGCTTCAAAGGCATCGCCTTAAAGTTGCAAATCGGAGGCGCAGGCCTTTAAAGAGGCGTTCGAAAATTCTGCGTGTCTTCGTTAAACAGTCACTGTCTCGAAACATCTGCGCCACTTCTCGCTCTTTGATTTGCTCTCCGGAGACGTTACTTTGTGCCATCATTTTCGACGGCATGTTCTCCTGTTACAAAGCCCAATTTTGTGCATTCTGAAAATTTTCGCCAGATTTTGGCCAATATATCAGGAGAACATGAAGTCGAAAGAGGTATACTAAATTTCAGCTTCATAGGCATCGCCTTAAAGGTGCAAATCAGAGGCGCAGGCCTTTCAAGAGGCGTTCGAAAATTCTGCGTGTCTTCGTTAAACAGTCACAGTCTCGAAACATCTGCGCCACTTCTCGCTCTTTGATTTGCTCTCCGGAGACGTTACTTTGTGCCATCATTTTCGACGGCATATTCCCCTGTTACAAAGCCCAATTTTGTGCATTCTGAAAATTTTCGCCAGATTTTGGCCAATATATCTGGAGAAAATAAAGTGGAAAGAGGTATACTAAATTTCAGCTTCAAATGCATCGCCTTAAAGTTGCAAGTAAGAGGCGCAGGCCTTTCAAGAGGCGTTCGAAAATTCTGCGTCTCGTTGTTAAACAATCACTGTCTCGAAACACCTGCGCCACTTCTCGCTCTTTGATTTGCTCTCCAGAGACGTTACTTTGTTCCATCTCTTTCGACGGCATGTTGTCCTGTTACAAAGCACAATTTTGTGTATTCTCGAAATTTTCGCCAGATTTTGGCCAATATATCAGGAGAAAATTAAGTGGAAAGAGGTATACTAAATTTCAGCTTCAAAGGCATCGCCTTAAAGTTGCAAATCGGAGGCGCAGGCCTTTAAAGAGGCGTTCGAAAATTCTGCGTGTCTTCGTTAAACAGTCACTGTCTCGAAACATCTGCGCCACTTCTCGCTCTTTGATTTGCTCTCCGGAGACGTTACTTTGTGCCATCATTTTCGACGGCATGTTCTCCTGTTACAAAGCCCAATTTTGTGCATTCTGAAAATTTTCGCCAGATTTTGGCCAATATATCAGGAGAACATGAAGTCGAAAGAGTATACTAAATTTCAGCTTCATAGGCATCGCCTTAAAGGTGCAAATCAGAGGCGCAGGCCTTTCAAGAGGCGTTCGAAAATTCTGCGTGTCTTCGTTAAACAGTCACAGTCTCGAAACATCTGCGCCACTTCTCGCTCTTTGATTTGCTCTCCGGAGACGTTACTTTGTGCCATCATTTTCGACGGCATATTCCCCTGTTACAAAGCCCAATTTTGTGCATTCTGAAAATTTTCGCCAGATTTTGGCCAATATATCTGGAGAAAATAAAGTGGAAAGAGGTATACTAAATTTCAGATTCAAAGGCATCGCCTTAAAGTTGCAAATAAGAGGCGCAGGCGTTTCAAGAGGCGTTCGAAAATTCTGCGTCTCTTCGTTAATCAGTCACTGTCTCGAAACATCTGCGCCATATCTCGCTCTTTGATTTGCTCTCCGGAGACGTTACTTTGTGCCATCTCTTTCGACGGCATGTTCTCCTGTTACGAAGCCCAATTTTGTGCAGTCTGAATATTTTCGCTAGATTTTGGCCAATATATCAGGAGAACATGAAGTCGAAAGAGGTATACTAAATTTCAGCATCAAATGCATCGCCTTAAAGTTGCAAATATGAGGCGCAGGCCTTTCAAGAGGCGTTCGAAAATTCTGCGTCTCGTTGTTAAACAATCACTGTCTCGAAACACCTGCGCCACTTCTCGCTCTTTGATTTGCTCTCCGGAGACATTACTTTGTTCCATCTCTTCCGACGGCATATTCTCCTGTTACAAAGCCCAATTTTGTGTATTCTCGAAATTTTCGCCAGATTTTGGCCAATATATCAGGAGAACATGAAGTCGAAAGAGGTATACTAAATTTCAGCTTCAAAGGCATCGCCTTAAAGTTGCAAATCGGAGGCGCAGGCCTTTCAAGAGGCGTTCGAAAATTCTGCGTCTCGTTGTTACACAATCACTGTCTCGAAACACCTGCGCCACTTCTCGCTCTTTGATTTGCTCTCCAGAGACGTTACTTTGTGCCATCATTTTCGACGGCATATTCCCCTGTTACAAAGCCCAATTTTGTGCATTCTGAAAATTTTCGCCAGATTTTGGCCAATATATCAGGAGAAAATGAAGTGGAAAGAGGTATACTAAATTTCAGATTCAAAGGCATCGCCTTAAAGTTGCAAATCGGAGGCGCAGGCCTTTCAAGAGGCGTTCGAAAATTCTGCGTCTCGTTGTTAAACAATCACTGTCTCGAAACACCTGCGCCACTTCTCGCTCTTTGATTTGCTCTCCAGAGACGTTACTTTGTTCCATCTCTTTCGACGGCATGTTGTCCTGTTACAAAGCACAATTTTGTGTATTCTCGAAATTTTCGCCAGATTTTGGCCAATATATCAGGAGAAAATTAAGTGGAAAGAGGTATACTAAATTTCAGCTTCAAAGGCATCGCCTTAAAGTTGCAAATCGGAGGCGCAGGCCTTTAAAGAGGCGTTCGAAAATTCTGCGTGTCTTCGTTAAACAGTCACTGTCTCGAAACATCTGCGCCACTTCTCGCTCTTTGATTTGCTCTCCGGAGACGTTACTTTGTGCCATCATTTCGACGGCATGTTCTCCTGTTACAAAGCCCAATTTTGTGCATTCTGAAAATTTTCGCCAGATTTTGGCCAGTATATCAGGAGAACATGAAGTCGAAAGAGGTATACTAAATTTCAGCTTCATAGGCATCGCCTTAAAGGTGCAAATCAGAGGCGCAGGCCTTTCAAGAGGCGTTCGAAAATTCTGCGTGTCTTCGTTAAACAGTCACAGTCTCGAAACATCTGCGCCACTTCTCGCTCTTTGATTTGCTCTCCGGAGACGTTACTTTGTGCCATCATTTTCGACGGCATATTCCCCTGTTACAAAGCCCAATTTTGTGCATTCTGAAAATTTTCGCCAGATTTTGGCCAATATATCTGGAGAAAATAAAGTGGAAAGAGGTATACTAAATTTCAGCTTCAAATGCATCGCCTTAAAGTTGCAAGTAAGAGGCGCAGGCCTTTCAAGAGGCGTTCGAAAATTCTGCGTCTCGTTGTTAAACAATCACTGTCTCGAAACACCTGCGCCACTTCTCGCTCTTTGATTTGCTCTCCAGAGACGTTACTTTGTTCCATCTCTTTCGACGGCATGTTGTCCTGTTACAAAGCACAATTTTGTGTATTCTCGAAATTTTCGCCAGATTTTGGCCAATATATCAGGAGAAAATTAAGTGGAAAGAGGTATACTAAATTTCAGCTTCAAAGGCATCGCCTTAAAGTTGCAAATCGGAGGCGCAGGCCTTTAAAGAGGCGTTCGAAAATTCTGCGTGTCTTCGTTAAACAGTCACTGTCTCGAAACATCTGCGCCACTTCTCGCTCTTTGATTTGCTCTCCGGAGACGTTACTTTGTGCCATCATTTTCGACGGCATGTTCTCCTGTTACAAAGCCCAATTTTGTGCATTCTGAAAATTTTCGCCAGATTTTGGCCAATATATCAGGAGAACATGAAGTCGAAAGAGGTATACTAAAGTTCAGCTTCATAGGCATCGCCTTAAAGGTGCAAATCAGAGTCGCAGGCCTTTCAAGAGGCGTTCGAAAATTCTGCGTGTCTTCGTTAAACAGTCACAGTCTCGAAACATCTGCGCCACTTCTCGCTCTTTGATTTGCTCTCCGGAGACATTACTTTGTTCCATCTCTTTCGACGGCATATTCTCCTGTTACAAAGCCCAATTTTGTGTATTCTCGAAATTTTCGCCAGATTTTGGCCAATATATCAGGAGAACATGAAGTCGAAAGAGGTATACTAAATTTCAGCTTCAAATGCATCGCCTTAAAGTTGCAAGTAAGAGGCGCAGGCCTTTCAAGAGGCGTTCGAAAATTCTGCGTCTCGTTGTTAAACAATCACTGTCTCGAAACACCTGCGCCACTTCTCGCTCTTTGATTTGCTCTCCAGAGACGTTACTTTGTTCCATCTCTTTCGACGGCATGTTGTCCTGTTACAAAGCACAATTTTGTGTATTCTCGAAATTTTCGCCAGATTTTGGCCAATATATCAGGAGAAAATGAAGTGGAAAGAGGTATACTAAATTTCAGATTCAAAGGCATCGCCTTAAAGTTGCAAATCGGAGGCGCAGGCCTTTCAAGAGGCGTTCGAAAATTCTGCGTCTCGTTGTTAAACAATCACTGTCTCGAAACACCTGCGCCACTTCTCGCTCTTTGATTTGCTCTCCAGAGACGTTACTTTGTTCCATCTCTTTCGACGGCATGTTGTCCTGTTACAAAGCACAATTTTGTGTATTCTCGAAATTTTCGCCAGATTTTGGCCAATATATCAGGAGAAAATGAAGTGGAAAGAGGTATACTAAATTTCAGCTTCAAAGGCATCGCCTTAAAGTTGCAAATCGGAGGCGCAGGCCTTTCAAGAGGCGTTCGAAAATTCTGCGTCTCTTCGTTAATCAGTCACTGTCTCGAAACATCTGCGCCATATCTCGCTCTTTGATTTGCTCTCCGGAGACGTTACTGTGTGCCATCTCTTTCCACGGCATGTTCTCCTGTTACAAAGCCCAATTTTGTGCATTCTGAAAATTTTCGCTAGATTTTGGCCAATATATCAGGAGAACATGAAGTCGAAAGAGGTATACTAAATTTCAGCTTCAAATGCATCGCCTTAAAGTTGCAAATATGAGGCGCAGGCCTTTCAAGAGGCGTTCGAAAATTCTGCGTCTCGTTGTTAAACAATCACTGTCTCGAAACACCTGCGCCACTTCTCGCTCTTTGATTTGCCCTCCGGAGACGTTACTTTGTGCCATCTCTTTCGACGGCATGTTCTCCTGTTACAAAGCCCAATTCTGTGGATTCTGAAAATTTTCGCCAGATTTTGGCCAATATATCAGGAGAAAATGAAGTGGAAAGAGGTATACTAAATTTCAGCTTCAAAGGCATCGCCTTAAA
>NW_027484980.1:0-81401 GCF_050908995.1 Andrena cerasifolii
AAACCCGATATTGAATCCGATATTAGAACCGATATTCAAAAACCGATATTGGAGAACAAATATTGAAAAACTGATATTGAAAAACCGATATTGAAAAACTGATATTGAAAAACCTATATCGAAAAACTGATATTGAAACCGATATTAGAACCGATATTGAAAAACCGATATTCAAAAACCGATATTGTAGAACAAATATTGAAAAACTGATATTGAAAAACCGATATTGAAAAACCGATATTGAAAAACCGATATTGAAAAACCTATATCGAATAACTGATATTGCAAAACCGATATTGAATCCGATATTAGAACCGATATTGAAAACCCGATATTGAAATACCGATATTGAAAAACCTATATGGAAAAACTGATATTGCAAAACCGATATTGAATCCGATATTAGAACCGATATTGAAAAACCGATATTCAAAAACCGATATTGGAGAACAAATATTCAAAAACCGATATTGAAAAACGAATATTGAAAAACTGATATTGAAAAACTGATATTGAATCCGATATTAGAACCGATATTCAAAAACCGATATTGGAGAACAAATATTGAAAAACTGATATTGAAAAACCGATATTGAAAAACCGCTATTGAAAAACCGATATTGAAACAGATATTAGAACCGATATTCAAAAACCGATATTGAAAACCAAATATTGAAAAACTGATATTGAAAAACCGATATTGAAAAACCGATATTGAAAAACCTATATCGAAAAACTGATATTGAAAAATCGATATTGAAACCGATATTAGAACCGATATTCAAAAACCGATATTGGAGAACAAATATTGAAAAACTGATATTGAAAAACCGATATTGAAAAACCTATATCGAAAAACTGATATTGAAAAATCGATATTGAAACCGATATTAGAACCGATATTGAAAAACCGATATTGAAAAACAAATATTGAAAAACTGATATCGAAAAACTGATATTGAAAAACTGATATCGAAAAACTGATATTGAAAAACCGATATTGAAAAACCGATATTGAATCCGATATTAGAACCGATATTCAAAAACAAATATTGAAAAACCGATATTGAAAAATCGATATTGAAACCGATATTAGAACCGATATTCAAAAACCGATATTGAAAAACCGATATTGAAAAACCGATATTGAAAAACCGATATTAAATCCGATATTAGAACCGATATTCAAAAACCGATATTGTAAAGCAAATATTGAAAAACTGATATCGAAAAACTGATATTGAAAAACCGATATTGAAAAACCGATATTGAATCCGATAATAGAACCGATATTCAAAAACCGATAATGAAAACCAAATATTGAAAAACTGATATTGAAAAACCGATATTGAAAAACCGATATTGAAAAACCTATATCGAAAAACTGATATTGAAAAATCGATATTGAAACCGATATTAGAACCGATATTGAAAAACCGATATTGAAAAACAAATATTGAAAAACTGATATCGAAAAACTGATATTGAAAAACCGATATTGAAAAACCGATATTGAATCCGATATTAGAACCGATATTCAAAAACCGATATTGTAGAACAAATATTGAAAAACTGATATTGAAAAACCGATATTGAAAAAACGATATTGAATCCGATATTAGAACCGATATTGAAAAACAAATATTGAAAAACCGATATTGAAAAATCGATATTGAAACCGATATTAGAACCGATATTCAAAAACCGATATTGAAAAACTGATATTGAAAAACCGATATTGAAAAACCGATATTGAAAAACCTATATCGAAAAACTGATATTGAACAATCGATATTGAAACCGATATTAGAACCGATATTGAAAAACCGATATTGAAAAACAAATATTGAAAAACTGATATCGAAAAACTGATATTGAAAAACCGATATTGAAAAACCGATATTGAATCCGATATTAGAACCGATATTCAAAAACCGATAATGAAAACCAAATATTGAAAAACTGATATTGAAAAACCGATATTGAAAAACCGATATTGAAAAACCTATATCGAAAAACTGATATTGAAAAATCGATATTGAAACCGATATTAGAACCGATATTGAAAAACCGATATTGAAAAACAAATATTGAAAAACTGATATCGAAAAACTGATATTGAAAAACCGATATTGAAAAACCGATATTGAATCCGATAATAGAACCGATATTCAAAAACCGATATTGAAAACCAAATATTGAAAAACTGATATTGAAAAACCGATATTGAAAAACTGATATTGAAAAACCTATATCGAAAAACTGATATTGAAACCGATATTAGAACCGATATTGAAAAACCGATATTCAAAAACCGATATTGTAGAACAAATATTGAAAAACTGATATTGAAAAACCGATATTGAAAAACCGATATTGAAAAACCGATATTGAAAAACCTATATCGAATAACTGATATTGCAAAACCGATATTGAATCCGATATTAGAACCGATATTGAAAAACCGATATTGAAATACCGATATTGAAAAACCTATATGGAAAAACTGATATTGCAAAACCGATATTGAATCCGATATTAGAACCGATATTGAAAAACCGATATTCAAAAACCGATATTGGAGAACAAATATTCAAAAACCGATATTGAAAAACGAATATTGAAAAACTGATATTGAAAAACTGATATTGAATCCGATATTAGAACCGATATTCAAAAACCGATATTGGAGAACAAATATTGAAAAACTGATATTGAAAAACCGATATTGAAAAACCGCTATTGAAAAACCGATATTGAAACAGATATTAGAACCGATATTCAAAAACCGATATTGAAAACCAAATATTGAAAAACTGATATTGAAAAACCGATATTGAAAAACCGATATTGAAAAACCTATATCGAAAAACTGATATTGAAAAATCGATATTGAAACCGATATTAGAACCGATATTCAAAAACCGATATTGGAGAACAAATATTGAAAAACTGATATTGAAAAACCGATATTGAAAAACCTATATCGAAAAACTGATATTGAAAAATCGATATTGAAACCGATATTAGAACCGATATTGAAAAACCGATATTGAAAAACAAATATTGAAAAACTGATATCGAAAAACTGATATTGAAAAACTGATATCGAAAAACTGATATTGAAAAACCGATATTGAAAAACCGATATTGAATCCGATATTAGAACCGATATTCAAAAACAAATATTGAAAAACCGATATTGAAAAATCGATATTGAAACCGATATTAGAACCGATATTCAAAAACCGATATTGAAAAACCGATATTGAAAAACCGATATTGAAAAACCGATATTAAATCCGATAATAGAACCGATATTCAAAAACCGATAATGAAAACCAAATATTGAAAAACCGATATTGAAAAACCGATATTGAAAAACAAATATTGAAAAACTGATATCGAAAAACTGATATTGAGAAACTGATATTGCAAAACCGATATTGAAAAACCGATATTGAAAAACCGATATTGAAAAACCTATATCGAATAACTGATATTGCAAAACCGATATTGAAACCGATATTAGAACCGATATTGAAAAACCGATATTGAAAAACAAATATTGAAAAACTGATATCGAAAAACTGATATTGAAAAACTGATATCGAAAAACTGATATTGAAAAACCGATATTGAAAAACCGATATTGAATCCGATATTAGAACCGATATTCAAAAACCGATATTGTAGAACAAATATTGAAAAACTGATATTGAAAAACCGATATTGAAAAACCGATATTGAAAAACCGATATTAAATCCGATATTAGAACCGATATTCAAAAACCGATATTGGAGAACGAATATTGAAAAACTGATATTGAAAAACCGATATTGAAAAACCGATATTGAAAAACCGATATTGAAAAACAAATATTGAAAAACTGATATCGAAAAACTGATATTGAGAAACTGATATTGCAAAACCGATATTGAAAAACCGATATTGAAAAACCGATATTGAAAAACCTATATCGAATAACTGATATTGCAAAACCGATATTGAAAAAACGATATTGAATCCGATATTAGAACCGATATTGAAAAACAAATATTGAAAAACCGATATTGAAAAATCGATATTGAAACCGATATTAGAACCGATATTCAAAAACCGATATTGAAAAACTGATATTGAAAAACCGATATTGAAAAACCGATATTGAAAAACCTATATCGAAAAACTGATATTGAACAATCGATATTGAAACCGATATTAGAACCGATATTGAAAAACCGATATTGAAAAACAAATATTGAAAAACTGATATCGAAAAACTGATATTGAAAAACCGATATTGAAAAACCGATATTGAATCCGATATTAGAACCGATATTCAAAAACCGATAATGAAAACCAAATATTGAAAAACTGATATTGAAAAACCGATATTGAAAAACCGATATTGAAAAACCTATATCGAAAAACTGATATTGAAAAATCGATATTGAAACCGATATTAGAACCGATATTGAAAAACCGATATTGAAAAACAAATATTGAAAAACTGATATCGAAAAACTGATATTGAAAAACCGATATTGAAAAACCGATATTGAATCCGATAATAGAACCGATATTCAAAAACCGATATTGAAAACCAAATATTGAAAAACTGATATTGAAAAACCGATATTGAAAAACTGATATTGAAAAACCTATATCGAAAAACTGATATTGAAACCGATATTAGAACCGATATTGAAAAACCGATATTCAAAAACCGATATTGTAGAACAAATATTGAAAAACTGATATTGAAAAACCGATATTGAAAAACCGATATTGAAAAACCGATATTGAAAAACCTATATCGAATAACTGATATTGCAAAACCGATATTGAATCCGATATTAGAACCGATATTGAAAAACCGATATTGAAATACCGATATTGAAAAACCTATATGGAAAAACTGATATTGCAAAACCGATATTGAATCCGATATTAGAACCGATATTGAAAAACCGATATTCAAAAACCGATATTGGAGAACAAATATTCAAAAACCGATATTGAAAAACGAATATTGAAAAACTGATATTGAAAAACTGATATTGAATCCGATATTAGAACCGATATTCAAAAACCGATATTGGAGAACAAATATTGAAAAACTGATATTGAAAAACCGATATTGAAAAACCGCTATTGAAAAACCGATATTGAAACAGATATTAGAACCGATATTCAAAAACCGATATTGAAAACCAAATATTGAAAAACTGATATTGAAAAACCGATATTGAAAAACCGATATTGAAAAACCTATATCGAAAAACTGATATTGAAAAATCGATATTGAAACCGATATTAGAACCGATATTCAAAAACCGATATTGGAGAACAAATATTGAAAAACTGATATTGAAAAACCGATATTGAAAAACCTATATCGAAAAACTGATATTGAAAAATCGATATTGAAACCGATATTAGAACCGATATTGAAAAACCGATATTGAAAAACAAATATTGAAAAACTGATATCGAAAAACTGATATTGAAAAACCGATATTGAAAAACCGATATTGAATCCGATATTAGAACCGATATTCAAAAACCGATATTGTAGAACAAATATTGAAAAACTGATATTGAAAAACCGATATTGAAAAACCGATATTGAAAAACCGATATTGAAAAACCTATATCGAATAACTGATATTGCAAAACCGATATTGAATCCGATAATAGAACCGATATTCAAAAACCGATAATGAAAACCAAATATTGAAAAACCGATATTGAAAAACCGATATTGAAAAACAAATATTGAAAAACTGATATCGAAAAACTGATATTGAGAAACTGATATTGCAAAACCGATATTGAAAAACCGATATTGAAAAACCGATATTGAAAAACCTATATCGAATAACTGATATTGCAAAACCGATATTGAAACCGATATTAGAACCGATATTGAAAAACCGATATTGAAAAACAAATATTGAAAAACTGATATCGAAAAACTGATATTGAAAAACTGATATCGAAAAACTGATATTGAAAAACCGATATTGAAAAACCGATATTGAATCCGATATTAGAACCGATATTCAAAAACCGATATTGTAGAACAAATATTGAAAAACTGATATTGAAAAACCGATATTGAAAAACCGATATTGAAAAACCGATATTAAATCCGATATTAGAACCGATATTCAAAAACCGATATTGGAGAACGAATATTGAAAAACTGATATTGAAAAACCGATATTGAAAAACCGATATTGAAAAACCGATATTGAAAAACAAATATTGAAAAACTGATATCGAAAAACTGATATTGAGAAACTGATATTGCAAAACCGATATTGAAAAACCGATATTGAAAAACCGATATTGAAAAACCTATATCGAATAACTGATATTGCAAAACCGATATTGAAAAAACGATATTGAATCCGATATTAGAACCGATATTGAAAAACAAATATTGAAAAACCGATATTGAAAAATCGATATTGAAACCGATATTAGAACCGATATTCAAAAACCGATATTGAAAAACTGATATTGAAAAACCGATATTGAAAAACCGATATTGAAAAACCTATATCGAAAAACTGATATTGAACAATCGATATTGAAACCGATATTAGAACCGATATTGAAAAACCGATATTGAAAAACAAATATTGAAAAACTGATATCGAAAAACTGATATTGAAAAACCGATATTGAAAAACCGATATTGAATCCGATATTAGAACCGATATTCAAAAACCGATAATGAAAACCAAATATTGAAAAACTGATATTGAAAAACCGATATTGAAAAACCGATTTTGAAAAACCTATATCGAAAAACTGATATTGAAAAATCGATATTGAAACCGATATTAGAACCGATATTGAAAAACCGATATTGAAAAACAAATATTGAAAAACTGATATCGAAAAACTGATATTGAAAAACCGATATTGAAAAACCGATATTGAATCCGATAATAGAACCGATATTCAAAAACCGATATTGAAAACCAAATATTGAAAAACTGATATTGAAAAACCGATATTGAAAAACTGATATTGAAAAACCTATATCGAAAAACTGATATTGAAACCGATATTAGAACCGATATTGAAAAACCGATATTCAAAAACCGATATTGTAGAACAAATATTGAAAAACTGATATTGAAAAACCGATATTGAAAAACCGATATTGAAAAACCGATATTGAAAAACCTATATCGAATAACTGATATTGCAAAACCGATATTGAATCCGATATTAGAACCGATATTGAAAAACCGATATTGAAATACCGATATTGAAAAACCTATATGGAAAAACTGATATTGCAAAACCGATATTGAATCCGATATTAGAACCGATATTGAAAAACCGATATTCAAAAACCGATATTGGAGAACAAATATTCAAAAACCGATATTGAAAAACGAATATTGAAAAACTGATATTGAAAAACTGATATTGAATCCGATATTAGAACCGATATTCAAAAACCGATATTGGAGAACAAATATTGAAAAACTGATATTGAAAAACCGATATTGAAAAACCGCTATTGAAAAACCGATATTGAAACAGATATTAGAACCGATATTCAAAAACCGATATTGAAAACCAAATATTGAAAAACTGATATTGAAAAACCGATATTGAAAAACCGATATTGAAAAACCTATATCGAAAAACTGATATTGAAAAATCGATATTGAAACCGATATTAGAACCGATATTCAAAAACCGATATTGGAGAACAAATATTGAAAAACTGATATTGAAAAACCGATATTGAAAAACCTATATCGAAAAACTGATATTGAAAAATCGATATTGAAACCGATATTAGAACCGATATTGAAAAACCGATATTGAAAAACAAATATTGAAAAACTGATATCGAAAAACTGATATTGAAAAACTGATATCGAAAAACTGATATTGAAAAACCGATATTGAAAAACCGATATTGAATCCGATATTAGAACCGATATTCAAAAACAAATATTGAAAAACCGATATTGAAAAATCGATATTGAAACCGATATTAGAACCGATATTCAAAAACCGATATTGAAAAACCGATATTGAAAAACCGATATTGAAAAACCGATATTAAATCCGATATTAGAACCGATATTCAAAAACCGATATTGTAAAGCAAATATTGAAAAACTGATATCGAAAAACTGATATTGAAAAACCGATATTGAAAAACCGATATTGAATCCGATAATAGAACCGATATTCAAAAACCGATAATGAAAACCAAATATTGAAAAACTGATATTGAAAAACCGATATTGAAAAACCGATATTGAAAAACCTATATCGAAAAACTGATATTGAAAAATCGATATTGAAACCGATATTAGAACCGATATTGAAAAACCGATATTGAAAAACAAATATTGAAAAACTGATATCGAAAAACTGATATTGAAAAACCGATATTGAAAAACCGATATTGAATCCGATATTAGAACCGATATTCAAAAACCGATATTGTAGAACAAATATTGAAAAACTGATATTGAAAAACCGATATTGAAAAAACGATATTGAATCCGATATTAGAACCGATATTGAAAAACAAATATTGAAAAACCGATATTGAAAAATCGATATTGAAACCGATATTAGAACCGATATTCAAAAACCGATATTGAAAAACTGATATTGAAAAACCGATATTGAAAAACCGATATTGAAAAACCTATATCGAAAAACTGATATTGAACAATCGATATTGAAACCGATATTAGAACCGATATTGAAAAACCGATATTGAAAAACAAATATTGAAAAACTGATATCGAAAAACTGATATTGAAAAACCGATATTGAAAAACCGATATTGAATCCGATATTAGAACCGATATTCAAAAACCGATAATGAAAACCAAATATTGAAAAACTGATATTGAAAAACCGATATTGAAAAACCGATATTGAAAAACCTATATCGAAAAACTGATATTGAAAAATCGATATTGAAACCGATATTAGAACCGATATTGAAAAACCGATATTGAAAAACAAATATTGAAAAACTGATATCGAAAAACTGATATTGAAAAACCGATATTGAAAAACCGATATTGAATCCGATAATAGAACCGATATTCAAAAACCGATATTGAAAACCAAATATTGAAAAACTGATATTGAAAAACCGATATTGAAAAACTGATATTGAAAAACCTATATCGAAAAACTGATATTGAAACCGATATTAGAACCGATATTGAAAAACCGATATTCAAAAACCGATATTGTAGAACAAATATTGAAAAACTGATATTGAAAAACCGATATTGAAAAACCGATATTGAAAAACCGATATTGAAAAACCTATATCGAATAACTGATATTGCAAAACCGATATTGAATCCGATATTAGAACCGATATTGAAAAACCGATATTGAAATACCGATATTGAAAAACCTATATGGAAAAACTGATATTGCAAAACCGATATTGAATCCGATATTAGAACCGATATTGAAAAACCGATATTCAAAAACCGATATTGGAGAACAAATATTCAAAAACCGATATTGAAAAACGAATATTGAAAAACTGATATTGAAAAACTGATATTGAATCCGATATTAGAACCGATATTCAAAAACCGATATTGGAGAACAAATATTGAAAAACTGATATTGAAAAACCGATATTGAAAAACCGCTATTGAAAAACCGATATTGAAACAGATATTAGAACCGATATTCAAAAACCGATATTGAAAACCAAATATTGAAAAACTGATATTGAAAAACCGATATTGAAAAACCGATATTGAAAAACCTATATCGAAAAACTGATATTGAAAAATCGATATTGAAACCGATATTAGAACCGATATTCAAAAACCGATATTGGAGAACAAATATTGAAAAACTGATATTGAAAAACCGATATTGAAAAACCTATATCGAAAAACTGATATTGAAAAATCGATATTGAAACCGATATTAGAACCGATATTGAAAAACCGATATTGAAAAACAAATATTGAAAAACTGATATCGAAAAACTGATATTGAAAAACTGATATCGAAAAACTGATATTGAAAAACCGATATTGAAAAACCGATATTGAATCCGATATTAGAACCGATATTCAAAAACAAATATTGAAAAACCGATATTGAAAAATCGATATTGAAACCGATATTAGAACCGATATTCAAAAACCGATATTGAAAAACCGATATTGAAAAACCGATATTGAAAAACCGATATTAAATCCGATATTAGAACCGATATTCAAAAACCGATATTGTAAAGCAAATATTGAAAAACTGATATCGAAAAACTGATATTGAAAAACCGATATTGAAAAACCGATATTGAATCCGATAATAGAACCGATATTCAAAAACCGATAATGAAAACCAAATATTGAAAAACTGATATTGAAAAACCGATATTGAAAAACCGATATTGAAAAACCTATATCGAAAAACTGATATTGAAAAATCGATATTGAAACCGATATTAGAACCGATATTGAAAAACCGATATTGAAAAACAAATATTGAAAAACTGATATCGAAAAACTGATATTGAAAAACCGATATTGAAAAACCGATATTGAATCCGATATTAGAACCGATATTCAAAAACCGATATTGTAGAACAAATATTGAAAAACTGATATTGAAAAACCGATATTGAAAAACCGATATTGAAAAACCGATATTGAAAAACCTATATCGAATAACTGATATTGCAAAACCGATATTGAATCCGATAATAGAACCGATATTCAAAAACCGATAATGAAAACCAAATATTGAAAAACTGATATTGAAAAACCGATATTGAAAAACCGATATTGAAAAACCTATATCGAAAAACTGATATTGAAAAATCGATATTGAAACCGATATTAGAACCGATATTGAAAAACCGATATTGAAAAACAAATATTGAAAAACTGATATCGAAAAACTGATATTGAAAAACCGATATTGAAAAACCGATATTGAATCCGATAATAGAACCGATATTCAAAAACCGATATTGAAAACCAAATATTGAAATACTGATATTGAAAAACCGATATTGAAAAACCGATATTGAAAAACCTATATCGAAAAACTGATATTGAAAAACCGATATTGAAAAACCGATATTGAATCCGATATTAGAACCGATATTCAAAAACCGATATTGTAGAACAAATATTGAAAAACTGATATTGAAAAACCGATATTGAAAAACCGATATTGAAAAACCGATATTAAATCCGATATTAGAACCGATATTCAAAAACCGATATTGGAGAACGAATATTGAAAAACTGATATTGAAAAACCGATATTGAAAAACCGATATTGAAAAACCGATATTGAAAAACAAATATTGAAAAACTGATATCGAAAAACTGATATTGAGAAACTGATATTGCAAAACCGATATTGAAAAACCGATATTGAAAAACCGATATTGAAAAACCTATATCGAATAACTGATATTGCAAAACCGATATTGAAAAACCTATATCGAAAAACTGATATTGAAAAATCGATATTGAAACCGATATTAGAACCGATATTGAAAAACCGATATTGAAAAACAAATATTGAAAAACTGATATCGAAAAACTGATATTGAAAAACTGATATCGAAAAACTGATATTGAAAAACCGATATTGAAAAACCGATATTGAATCCGATATTAGAACCGATATTCAAAAACCGATATTGTAGAACAAATATTGAAAAACTGATATTGAAAAACCGATATTGAAAAACCGATATTGAAAAACCGATATTAAATCCGATATTAGAACCGATATTCAAAAACCGATATTGGAGAACGAATATTGAAAAACTGATATTGAAAAACCGATATTGAAAAACCGATATTGAAAAACCGATATTGAAAAACAAATATTGAAAATCTGATATCGAAAAACTGATATTGAGAAACTGATATTGCAAAACCGATATTGAAAAACCGATATTGAAAAACCGATATTGAAAAACCTATATCGAATAACTGATATTGCAAAACCGATATTGAAAAAAACGATATTGAATCCGATATTAGAACCGATATTGAAAAACAAATATTGAAAAACCGATATTGAAAAATCGATATTGAAACCGATATTAGAACCGATATTCAAAAACCGATATTGAAAAACTGATATTGAAAACCGATATTGAAAAACCGATATTGAAAAACCTATATCGAAAAACTGATATTGAACAATCGATATTGAAACCGATATTAGAACCGATATTGAAAAACCGATATTGAAAAACAAATATTGAAAAACTGATATCGAAAAACTGATATTGAAAAACCGATATTGAAAAACCGATATTGAATCGGATATTAGAACCGATATTCAAAAACCGATATTGGAGAACAAATATTGAATCCGATATTAGAACCGATATTGAAAAACCGATATTGAAATACCGATATTGAAAAACCTATATGGAAAAACTGATATTGCAAAACCGATATTGAATCCGATATTAGAACCGATATTGAAAAACCGATATTCAAAAACCGATATTGGAGAACAAATATTCAAAAACCGAAATTGAAAAACGAATATTGAAAAACTGATATTGAAAAACCGATATTGAAAAACCGCTATTGAAAAACCGATATTGAAACCGATATTAGAACCGATATTCAAAAACCGATATTGAAAACCAAATATTGAAAAACTGATATTGAAAAACCGATATTGAAAAACCGATATTGAAATACCGATATTGAAAAACCTATATGGAAAAACTGATATTGCAAAACCGATATTGAATCCGCTATTAGAACCGATATTGAAAAACCGATATTAAAAAACCGATATTGGAGAACAAATATTCAAAAACCGATATTGAAAAACGAATATTGAAAAACTGATATTGAAAAACTGATATTGAATCCGATATTAGAACCGATATTCAAAAACCGATATTGGAGAACAAATATTGAAAAACTGATATTGAAAAACCGATATTGAAAAACCGCTATTGAAAAACCGATATTGAAACCGATATTAGAACCGATATTCAAAAACCGATATTGAAAACCAAATATTGAAAAACTGATATTGAAAAACCGATATTGAAAAACCGATATTGAAAAACCTATATCGAAAAACTGATATTGAAAAATCGATATTGAAACCGATATTAGAACCGATATTCAAAAACCGATATTGGAGAACAAATATTGAAAAACTGATATTGAAAAACCGATATTGAAAAACCTATATCGAAAAACTGATATTGAAAAATCGATATTGAAACCGATATTAGAACCGATATTGAAAAACCGATATTGTAAAGCAAATATTGAAAAACTGATATCGAAAAACTGATATTGAAAAACCGATATTGAAAAACCGATATTGAATCCGATAATAGAACCGATATTCAAAAACCGATATTGAAAACCAAATATTGAAATACTGATATTGAAAAACCGATATTGAAAAACCGATATTGAAAAACCTATATCGAAAAACTGATATTGAAAAATCGATATTGAAACCGATATTAGAACCGATATTGAAAAACCGATATTGAAAAACAAATATTGAAAAACTGATATCGAAAAACTGATATTGAAAAACTGATATCGAAAAACTGATATTGAAAAACCGATATTGAAAAACCGATATTGAATCCGATATTAGAACCGATATTCAAAAACCGATATTGTAGAACAAATATTGAAAAACTGATATTGAAAAACCGATATTGAAAAACCGATATTGAAAAACCGATATTGAAAAACCGATATTAAATCCGATATTAGAACCGATATTCAAAAACCGATATTGGAGAACGAATATTGAAAAACTGATATTGAAAAACCGATATTGAAAAACCGATATTGAAAAACCGATATTGAAAAACAAATATTGAAAAACTGATATCGAAAAACTGATATTGAGAAACTGATATTGCAAAACCGATATTGAAAAACCGATATTGAAAAACCGATATTGAATAACCTATATCGAATAACTGATATTGCAAAACCGATATTGAAAAAACGATATTGAATCCGATATTAGAACCGATATTGAAAAACAAATATTGAAAAACCGATATTGAAAAATCGATATTGAAACCGATATTAGAACCGATATTCAAAAACCGATATTGAAAAACCGATATTGAAAAACCGATATTTAATCCGATATTAGAACCGATATTCAAAAACCGATATTGGAGATCGAATATTGAAAAACTGATATTGAAAAACCGATATTGAAAAACCGATATTGAAAAACCGATATTGAAAAACCGATATTGAAAAACAAATATTGAAAAACTGATATCGAAAAACTGATATTGAGAAACTGATATTGCAAAACCGATATTGAAAAACCGATATTGAAAAACCGATATTGAAAAACCTATATCGAATAACTGATATTGCAAAACCGATATTGAAAAAACGATATTGAATCCGATATTAGAACCGATATTGAAAAACAAATATTGAAAAACCGATATTGAAAAATCGATATTGAAACCGATATTAGAACCGATATTCAAAAACCGATATTGAAAAACTGATATTGAAAAACCGATATTGAAAAACCGATATTGAAAAACCGATATTGAAAAACCTATATCGAATAACTGATATTGCAAAACCGATATTGAATCCGATATTAGAACCGATATTGAAAAACCGATATTAGAACCGATATTGAAAAACCGATATTCAAAAACCGATATTGGAGAACAAATATTCAAAAACCGATATTGAAAAACGAATATTGAAAAACTGATATTGAAAAACCGATATTGAAAAACCGCTATTGAAAAACCGATATTGAAACCGATATTAGAACCGATATTCAAAAACCGATATTGAAAACCAAATATTGAAAAACTGATATTGAAAAACCGATATTGAAAAACCGATATTGAAAAACCTATATCGAAAAACTGATATTGAAACCGATATTAGAACCGATATTGAAAAACCGATATTCAAAAACCGATATTGTAGAACAAATATTGAAAAACTGATATTGAAAAACCGATATTGAAAAACCGATATTGAAAAACCGATATTGAAAAACCTATATCGAATAACTGATATTGCAAAACCGATATTGAATCCGATATTAGAACCGATATTGAAAAACCGATATTGAAATACCGATATTGAAAAACCTATATGGAAAAACTGATATTGCAAAACCGATATTGAATCCGATATTAGAACCGATATTGAAAAACCGATATTCAAAAACCGATATTGGAGAACAAATATTCAAAAACCGATATTGAAAAACGAATATTGAAAAACTGATATTGAAAAACCGATATTGAAAAACCGCTATTGAAAAACCGATATTGAAACCGATATTAGAACCGATATTCAAAAACCGATATTGAAAACCAAATATTGAAAAACTGATATTGAAAAACCGATATTGAAAAACCGATATTGAAAAACCTATATCGAAAAACTGATATTGAAAAATCGATATTGAAACCGATATTAGAACCGATATTCAAAAACCGATATTGGAGAACGAATATTGAAAAACTGATATTGAAAAACCGATATTGAAAAACCGATATTGAAAAACCGATATTGAAAAACAAATATTGAAAAACTGATATCGAAAAACTGATATTGAGAAACTGATATTGCAAAACCGATATTGAAAAACCGATATTGAAAAACCGATATTGAAAAACCTATATCGAATAACTGATATTGCAAAACCGATATTGAAAAAACGATATTGAATCCGATATTAGAACCGATATTGAAAAACAAATATTGAAAAACCGATATTGAAAAATCGATATTGAAACCGATATTAGAACCGATATTCAAAAACCGATATTGAAAAACCGATATTGAAAAACCGATATTGAAAAACCGATATTAAATCCGATATTAGAACCGATATTCAAAAACCGATATTGGAGAACGAATATTGAAAAACTGATATTGAAAAACCGATATTGAAAAACCGATATTGAAAAACCGATATTGAAAAACAAATATTGAAAAACTGATATCGAAAAACTGATATTGAGAAACTGATATTGCAAAACCGATATTGAAAAACCGATATTGAAAAACCGATATTGAAAAACCTATATCGAATAACTGATATTGCAAAACCGATATTGAAAAAACGATATTGAATCCGATATTAGAACCGATATTGAAAAACAAATATTGAAAAACCGATATTGAAAAATCGATATTGAAACCGATATTAGAACCGATATTCAAAAACCGATATTGAAAAACTGATATTGAAAAACCGATATTGAAAAACCGATATTGAAAAACCTATATCGAAAAACTGATATTGAACAATCGATATTGAAACCGATATTAGAACCGATATTGAAAAACCGATATTGAAAAACAAATATTGAAAAACTGATATCGAAAAACTGATATTGAAAAACCGATATTGAAAAACCGATATTGAATCCGATATTAGAACCGATATTCAAAAACCGATATTGGAGAACAAATATTGAAAAACTGATATTGAAAAACCGATATTGAAAAACCGATATTGAAAAACCGATATTGAAAAACCTATATCGAATAACTGATATTGCAAAACCGATATTGAATCCGATATTCAAAAACCGATATTGGAGAACAAATATTCAAAAACCGATATTGAAAAACGAATATTGAAAAACTGATATTGAAAAACCGATATTGAAAAACCGCTATTGAAAAACCGATATTGAAACCGATATTAGAACCGATATTCAAAAACCGATATTGAAAACCAAATATTGAAAAACTGATATTGAAAAACCGATATTGAAAAACCGATATTGAAAATCCTATATCGAAAAACTGATATTGAAAAATCGATATTGAAACCGATATTAGAACCGATATTGAAAAACCGATATTGTAAAGCAAATATTGAAAAACTGATATCGAAAAACTGATATTGAAAAACCGATATTGAAAAACCGATATTGAATCCGATAATAGAACCGATATTCAAAAACCGATATTGAAAACCAAATATTGAAATACTGATATTGAAAAACCGATATTGAAAAACCTATATCGAAAAACTGATATTGAAAAACTGATATTGAATCCGATATTAGAACCGATATTCAAAAACCGATATTGGAGAACAAATATTGAAAAACTGATATTGAAAAACCGATATTGAAAAACCGATATTGAAAAACCGATATTGAAAAACCTATATCGAATAACTGATATTGCAAAACCGATATTGAATCCGATATTAGAACCGATATTGAAAAACCGATATTCAAAAACCGATATTGGAGAACAAATATTCAAAAACCGATATTGAAAAACGAATATTGAAAAACTGATATTGAAAAACTGATATTGAATCCGATATTAGAACCGATATTCAAAAACCGATATTGGAGAACAAATATTGAAAAACTGATATTGAAAAACCGATATTGAAAAACCGCTATTGAAAAACCGATATTGAAACCGATATTAGAACCGATATTCAAAAACCGATATTGAAAACCAAATATTGAAAAACTGATATTGAAAAACCGATATTGAAAAACCGATATTGAAAAACCTATATCGAATAACTGATATTGCAAAACCGATATTGAATCCGATAATAGAACCGATATTCAAAAACCGATAATGAAAACCAAATATTGAAAAACTGATATTGAAAAACCGATATTGAAAAACCGATATTGAAAAACCTATATCGAAAAACTGATATTGAAAAATCGATATTGAAACCGATATTAGAACCGATATTGAAAAACCGATATTGAAAAACAAATATTGAAAAACTGATATCGAAAAACTGATATTGAAAAACCGATATTGAAAAACCGATATTGAATCCGATAATAGAACCGATATTCAAAAACCGATATTGAAAACCAAATATTGAAATACTGATATTGAAAAACCGATATTGAAAAACCGATATTGAAAAACCTATATCGAAAAACTGATATTGAAAAACCGATATTGAAAAACCGATATTGAATCCGATATTAGAACCGATATTCAAAAACCGATATTGTAGAACAAATATTGAAAAACTGATATTGAAAAACCGATATTGAAAAACCGATATTGAAAAACCGATATTAAATCCGATATTAGAACCGATATTCAAAAACCGATATTGGAGAACGAATATTGAAAAACTGATATTGAAAAACCGATATTGAAAAACCGATATTGAAAAACCGATATTGAAAAACAAATATTGAAAAACTGATATCGAAAAACTGATATTGAGAAACTGATATTGCAAAACCGATATTGAAAAACCGATATTGAAAAACCGATATTGAAAAACCTATATCGAATAACTGATATTGCAAAACCGATATTGAAAAACCTATATCGAAAAACTGATATTGAAAAATCGATATTGAAACCGATATTAGAACCGATATTGAAAAACCGATATTGAAAAACAAATATTGAAAAACTGATATCGAAAAACTGATATTGAAAAACTGATATCGAAAAACTGATATTGAAAAACCGATATTGAAAAACCGATATTGAATCCGATATTAGAACCGATATTCAAAAACCGATATTGTAGAACAAATATTGAAAAACTGATATTGAAAAACCGATATTGAAAAACCGATATTGAAAAACCGATATTAAATCCGATATTAGAACCGATATTTAAAAACCGATATTGGAGAACGAATATTGAAAAACTGATATTGAAAAACCGATATTGAAAAACCGATATTGAAAAACCGATATTGAAAAACAAATATTGAAAAACTGATATCGAAAAACTGATATTGAGAAACTGATATTGCAAAACCGATATTGAAAAACCGATATTGAAAAACCGATATTGAAAAACCTATATCGAATAACTGATATTGCAAAACCGATATTGAAAAAACGATATTGAATCCGATATTAGAACCGATATTGAAAAACAAATATTGAAAAACCGATATTGAAAAATCGATATTGAAACCGATATTAGAACCGATATTCAAAAACCGATATTGAAAAACTGATATTGAAAAACCGATATTGAAAAACCGATATTGAAAAACCTATATCGAAAAACTGATATTGAACAATCGATATTGAAACCGATATTAGAACCGATATTGAAAAACCGATATTGAAAAACAAATATTGAAAAACTGATATCGAAAAACTGATATTGAAAAACCGATATTGAAAAACCGATATTGAATCCGATATTAGAACCGATATTCAAAAACCGATATTGGAGAACAAATATTGAATCCGATATTAGAACCGATATTGAAAAACCGATATTGAAATACCGATATTGAAAAACCTATATGGAAAAACTGATATTGCAAAACCGATATTGAATCCGATATTAGAACCGATATTGAAAAACCGATATTCAAAAACCGATATTGGAGAACAAATATTCAAAAACCGATATTGAAAAACGAATATTGAAAAACTGATATTGAAAAACCGATATTGAAAAACCGCTATTGAAAAACCGATATTGAAACCGATATTAGAACCGATATTCAAAAACCGATATTGAAAACCAAATATTGAAAAACTGATATTGAAAAACCGATATTGAAAAACCGATATTGAAATACCGATATTGAAAAACCTATATGGAAAAACTGATATTGCAAAACCGATATTGAAACCGCTATTAGAACCGATATTGAAAAACCGATATTCAAAAACCGATATTGGAGAACAAATATTCAAAAACCGATATTGAAAAACGAATATTGAAAAACTGATATTGAAAAACTGATATTGAATCCGATATTAGAACCGATATTCAAAAACCGATATTGGAGAACAAATATTGAAAAACTGATATTGAAAAACCGATATTGAAAAACCGCTATTGAAAAACCGATATTGAAACCGATATTAGAACCGATATTCAAAAACCGATATTGAAAACCAAATATTGAAAAACTGATATTGAAAAACCGATATTGAAAAACCGATATTGAAAAACCTATATCGAAAAACTGATATTGAAAAATCGATATTGAAACCGATATTAGAACCGATATTCAAAAACCGATATTGGAGAACAAATATTGAAAAACTGATATTGAAAAACCGATATTGAAAAACCTATATCGACAAACTGATATTGAAAAATCGATATTGAAACCGATATTAGAACCGATATTGAAAAACCGATATTGTAAAGCAAATATTGAAAAACTGATATCGAAAAACTGATATTGAAAAACCGATATTGAAAAACCGATATTGAATCCGATAATAGAACCGATATTCAAAAACCGATATTGAAAACCAAATATTGAAATACTGATATTGAAAAACCGATATTGAAAAACCGATATTGAAAAACCTATATCGAAAAACTGATATTGAAAAATCGATATTGAAACCGATATTAGAACCGATATTGAAAAACCGATATTGAAAAACAAATATTGAAAAACTGATATCGAAAAACTGATATTGAAAAACTGATATCGAAAAACTGATATTGAAAAACCGATATTGAAAAACCGATATTGAATCCGATATTAGAACCGATATTCAAAAACCGATATTGTAGAACAAATATTGAAAAACTGATATTGAAAAACCGATATTGAAAAACCGATATTGAAAAACCGATATTAAATCCGATATTAGAACCGATATTCAAAAACCGATATTGGAGAACGAATATTGAAAAACTGATATTGAAAAACCGATATTGAAAAACCGATATTGAAAAACCGATATTGAAAAACAAATATTGAAAAACTGATATCGAAAAACTGATATTGAGAAACTGATATTGCAAAACCGATATTGAAAAACCGATATTGAAAAACCGATATTGAATAACCTATATCGAATAACTGATATTGCAAAACCGATATTGAAAAAACGATATTGAATCCGATATTAGAACCGATATTGAAAAACAAATATTGAAAAACCGATATTGAAAAATCGATATTGAAACCGATATTAGAACCGATATTCAAAAACCGATATTGAAAAACCGATATTGAAAAACCGATATTGAAAAACCGATATTTAATCCGATATTAGAACCGATATTCAAAAACCGATATTGGAGATCGAATATTGAAAAACTGATATTGAAAAACCGATATTGAAAAACCGATATTGAAAAACCGATATTGAAAAACAAATATTGAAAAACTGATATCGAAAAACTGATATTGAGAAACTGATATTGCAAAACCGATATTGAAAAACCGATATTGAAAAACCGATATTGAAAAACCTATATCGAATAACTGATATTGCAAAACCGATATTGAAAAAACGATATTGAATCCGATATTAGAACCGATATTGAAAAACAAATATTGAAAAACCGATATTGAAAAATCGATATTGAAACCGATATTAGAACCGATATTCAAAAACCGATATTGAAAAACTGATATTGAAAAACCGATATTGAAAAACCGATATTGAAAAACCGATATTGAAAAACCTATATCGAATAACTGATATTGCAAAACCGATATTGAATCCGATATTAGAACCGATATTGAAAAACCGATATTGAAATACCGATATTGAAAAACCTATATGGAAAAACTGATATTGCAAAACCGATATTGAATCCGATATTAGAACCGATATTGAAAAACCGATATTAGAACCGATATTGAAAAACCGATATTCAAAAACCGATATTGGAGAACAAATATTCAAAAATCGATATTGAAAAACGAATATTGAAAAACTGATATTGAAAAACCGATATTGAAAAACCGCTATTGAAAAACCGATATTGAAACCGATATTAGAACCGATATTCAAAAACCGATATTGAAAACCAAATATTGAAAAACTGATATTGAAAAACCGATATTGAAAAACCGATATTGAAAAACCTATATCGAAAAACTGATATTGAAACCGATATTAGAACCGATATTGAAAAACCGATATTCAAAAACCGATATTGTAGAACAAATATTGAAAAACTGATATTGAAAAACCGATATTGAAAAACCGATATTGAAAAACCGATATTGAAAAACCTATATCGAATAACTGATATTGCAAAACCGATATTGAATCCGATATTAGAACCGATATTGAAAAACCGATATTGAAATACCGATATTGAAAAACCTATATGGAAAAACTGATATTGCAAAACCGATATTGAATCCGATATTAGAACCGATATTGAAAAACCGATATTCAAAAACCGATATTGGAGAACAAATATTCAAAAACCGATATTGAAAAACGAATATTGAAAAACTGATATTGAAAAACCGATATTGAAAAACCGCTATTGAAAAACCGATATTGAAACCGATATTAGAACCGATATTCAAAAACCGATATTGAAAACCAAATATTGAAAAACTGATATTGAAAAACCGATATTGAAAAACCGATATTGAAAAACCTATATCGAAAAACTGATATTGAAAAATCGATATTGAAACCGATATTAGAACCGATATTCAAAAACCGATATTGGAGAACGAATATTGAAAAACTGATATTGAAAAACCGATATTGAAAAACCGATATTGAAAAACCGATATTGAAAAACAAATATTGAAAAACTGATATCGAAAAACTGATATTGAGAAACTGATATTGCAAAACCGATATTGAAAAACCGATATTGAAAAACCGATATTGAAAAACCTATATCGAATAACTGATATTGCAAAACCGATATTGAAAAAACGATATTGAATCCGATATTAGAACCGATATTGAAAAACAAATATTGAAAAACCGATATTGAAAAGTCGATATTGAAACCGATATTAGAACCGATATTCAAAAACCGATATTGAAAAACCGATATTGAAAAACCGATATTGAAAAACCGATATTAAATCCGATATTAGAACCGATATTCAAAAACCGATATTGGAGAACGAATATTGAAAAACTGATATTGAAAAACCGATATTGAAAAACCGATATTGAAAAACCGATATTGAAAAACAAATATTGAAAAACTGATATCGAAAAACTGATATTGAGAAACTGATATTGCAAAACCGATATTGAAAAACCGATATTGAAAAACCGATATTGAAAAACCTATATCGAATAACTGATATTGCAAAACCGATATTGAAAAAACGATATTGAATCCGATATTAGAACCGATATTGAAAAACAAATATTGAAAAACCGATATTGAAAAATCGATATTGAAACCGATATTAGAACCGATATTCAAAAACCGATATTGAAAAACTGATATTGAAAAACCGATATTGAAAAACCGATATTGAAAAACCTATATCGAAAAACTGATATTGAACAATCGATATTGAAACCGATATTAGAACCGATATTGAAAAACCGATATTGAAAAACAAATATTGAAAAACTGATATCGAAAAACTGATATTGAAAAACCGATATTGAAAAACCGATATTGAATCCGATATTAGAACCGATATTCAAAAACCGATATTGGAGAACAAATATTGAAAAACTGATATTGAAAAACCGATATTGAAAAACCGATATTGAAAAACCGATATTGAAAAACCTATATCGAATAACTGATATTGCAAAACAGATATTGAATCCGATATTAGAACCGATATTGAAAAACCGATATTGAAATACCGATATTGAAAAACCTATATGGAAAAACTGATATTGCAAAACCGATATTGAATCCGATATTAGAACCGATATTGAAAAACCGATATTCAAAAACCGATATTGGAGAACAAATATTCAAAAACCGATATTGAAAAACGAATATTGAAAAACTGATATTGAAAAACCGATATTGAAAAACCGCTATTGAAAAACCGATATTGAAACCGATATTAGAACCGATATTCAAAAACCGATATTGAAAACCAAATATTGAAAAACTGATATTGAAAAACCGATATTGAAAAACCGATATTGAAAAACCTATATCGAAAAACTGATATTGAAACCGATATTAGAACCGATATTGAAAAACCGATATTGAAAAACCGATATGAAAAACCTATATCGAAAAACTGATATTGAAAAATCGATATTGAAACCGATATTAGAACCGATATTGAAAAACCGATATTGTAAAGCAAATATTGAAAAACTGATATCGAAAAACTGATATTGAAAAACCGATATTGAAAAACCGATATTGAATCCGATAATAGAACCGATATTCAAAAACCGATAATGAAAACCAAATATTGAAAAACTGATATTGAAAAACCGATATTGAAAAACCGATATTGAAAAACCTATATCGAAAAACTGATATTGAAAAATCGATATTGAAACCGATATTAGAACCGATATTGAAAAACCGATATTGAAAAACAAATATTGAAAAACTGATATCGAAAAACTGATATTGAAAAACCGATATTGAAAAACCGATATTGAAAAACCTATATCGAATAACTGATATTGCAAAACCGATATTGAATCCGATAATAGAACCGATATTCAAAAACCGATATTGTAGAACAAATATTGAAAAACTGATATTGAAAAACCGATATTGAAAAACCGATATTGAAAAACCGATATTAAATCCGATATTAGAACCGATATTCAAAAACCGATATTGGAGAACGAATATTGAAAAACTGATATTGAAAAACCGATATTGAAAAACCGATATTGAAAAACCGATATTGAAAAACAAATATTGAAAAACTGATATCGAAAAACTGATATTGAGAAACTGATATTGCAAAACCGATATTGAAAAACCGATATTGAAAAACCGATATTGAAAAACCTATATCGAATAACTGATATTGCAAAACCGATATTGAAAAAACGATATTGAATCCGATATTAGAACCGATATTGAAAAACAAATATTGAAAAACCGATATTGAAAAATCGATATTGAAACCGATATTAGAACCGATATTCAAAAACCGATATTGAAAAACTGATATTGAAAAACCGATATTGAAAAACCGATATTGAAAAACCTATATCGAAAAACTGATATTGAACAATCGATATTGAAACCGATATTAGAACCGATATTGAAAAACCGATATTGAAAAACAAATATTGAAAAACTGATATCGAAAAACTGATATTGAAAAACCGATATTGAAAACCGATATTGAATCCGATATTAGAACCGATATTCAAAAACCGATATCGGAGAACAAATATTGAAAAACTGATATTGAAAAACCGATATTGAAAAACCGATATTGAAAAACCGATATTGAAAAACCTATATCGAATAACTGATATTGCAAAACCGATATTGAATCCGATATTAGAACCGATATTGAAAAACCGATATTGAAATACCGATATTGAAAAACCTATATGGAAAAACTGATATTGCAAAACCGATATTGAATCCGATATTAGAACCGATATTGAAAAACCGATATTCAAAAACCGATATTGGAGAACAAATATTCAAAAACCGATATTGAAAAACGAATATTGAAAAACTGATATTGAAAAACCGATATTGAAAAACCGCTATTGAAAAACCGATATTGAAACCGATATTAGAACAGATATTCAAAAACCGATATTGAAAAACTGATATTGAAAAACCGATATTGAAAAACCGATATTGAAAAACCTATATCGAAAAACTGATATTGAACAATCGATATTGAAACCGATATTAGAACCGATATTGAAAAACCGATATTGAAAAACAAATATTGAAAAACTGATATCGAAAAACTGATATTGAAAAACCGATATTGAAAACCGATATTGAATCCGATATTAGAACCGATATTCAAAAACCGATATCGGAGAACAAATATTGAAAAACTGATATTGAAAAACCGATATTGAAAAACCGATATTGAAAAACCGATATTGAAAAACCTATATCGAATAACTGATATTGCAAAACCGATATTGAATCCGATATTAGAACCGATATTGAAAAACCGATATTGAAATACCGATATTGAAAAACCTATATGGAAAAACTGATATTGCAAAACCGATATTGAATCCGATATTAGAACCGATATTGAAAAACCGATATTCAAAAACCGATATTGGAGAACAAATATTCAAAAACCGATATTGAAAAACGAATATTGAAAAACTGATATTGAAAAACCGATATTGAAAAACCGCTATTGAAAAACCGATATTGAAACCGATATTAGAACCGATATTCAAAAACCGATATTGAAAACCAAATATTGAAAAACTGATATTGAAAAACCGATATTGAAAAACCGATATTGAAAAACCTATATCGAAAAACTGATATTGAAACCGATATTAGAACCGATATTGAAAAACCGATATTCAAAAACCGATATTGTAGAACAAATATTGAAAAACTGATATTGAAAAACCGATATTGAAAAACCGATATTGAAAAACCTATATCGAATAACTGATATTGCAAAACCGATATTGAATCCGATATTAGAACCGATATTGAAAAACCGATATTGAAAAACCTATATGGAAAAACTGATATTGCAAAACCGATATTGAATCCGATATTAGAACCGATATTGAAAAACCGATATTCAAAAACCGATATTGGAGAACAAATATTCAAAAACCGATATTGAAAAACGAATATTGAAAAACTGATATTGAAAAACTGATATTGAATCCGATATTAGAACCGATATTCAAAAACCGATATTGGAGAACAAATATTGAAAAACTGATATTGAAAAACCGATATTGAAAAACCGCTATTGAAAAACCGATATTGAAACCGATATTAGAACCTATATTCAAAAACCGATATTGAAAACCAAATATTGAAAAACTGATATTGAAAAACCGATATTGAAAAACCGATATTGAAAAACCTATATCGAAAAACTGATATTGAAAAATCGATATTGAAACCGATATTAGAACCGATATTCAAAAACCGATATTGGAGAACAAATATTGAAAAACTGATATTGAAAAACCGATATTGAAAAACCTATATCGAAAAACTGATATTGAAAAATCGATATTGAAACCGATATTAGAACCGATATTGAAAAACCGATATTGTAAAGCAAATATTGAAAAACTGATATCGAAAAACTGATATTGAAAAACCGATATTGAAAAACCGATATTGAATCCGATAATAGAACCGATATTCAAAAACCGATATTGAAAACCAAATATTGAAATACTGATATTGAAAAACCGATATTGAAAAACCTATATCAAAAAACTGATATTGAAAAACTGATATTGAATCCGATATTAGAACCGATATTCAAAAACCGATATTGGAGAACAAATATTGAAAAACTGATATTGAAAAACCGATATTGAAAAACCGATATTGAAAAACCGATATTGAAAAACCTATATCGAATAACTGATATTGCAAAACCGATATTGAATCCGATATTAGAACCGATATTGAAAAACCGATATTGAATCCGATATTAGAACCGATATTGAAAAACCGATATTGAAATACCGATATTCAAAAACCGATATTGAAAACCAAATATTGAAAAACTGATATTGAAAAACCGATATTGAAAAACCGATATTGAAAAACCTATATCGAAAAACTGATATTGAAAAATCGATATTGAAACCGATATTAGAACCGATATTGAAAAACCGATATTGTAAAGCAAATATTGAAAAACTGATATCGAAAAACTGATATTGAAAAACCGATATTGAATCCGATAATAGAACCGATATTCAAAAACCGATATTGAAAACCAAATATTGAAATACTGATATTGAAAAACCGATATTGAAAAACCGATATTGAAAAACCTATATCGAAAAACTGATATTGAAAAATCGATATTGAAACCGATATTAGAACCGATATTGAAAAACCGATATTGAAAAACAAATATTGAAAAACTGATATCGAAAAACTGATATTGAAAAACCGATATTGAAAAACCGATATTGAATCCGATATCAGAACCGATATTCAAAAACCGATATTGGAGAACAAACATTGAAAAACTGATATTGAAAAACCGATATTGAAAAACCGATATTGAAAAACCTATATGGAAAAACTGATATTGCAAAACCGATATTGAATCCGATATTAGAACCGATATTGAAAAACCGATATTCAAAAACCGATATTGGAGAACAAATATTCAAAAACCGATATTGAAAAACGAATATTGAAAAACTGATATTGAAAAACTGATATTGAATCCGATATTAGAACCGATATTCAAAAACCGATATTGGAGAACAAATATTGAAAAACTGATATTGAAAAACCGATATTGAAAAACCGCTATTGAAAAACCGATATTGAAACCGATATTAGAACCGATATTCAAAAACCGATATTGAAAACCAAATATTGAAAAACTGATATTGAAAAACCGATATTGAAAAACCGATATTGAAAAACCTATATCGAAAAACTGATATTGAAAAATCGATATTGAAACCGATATTGAAAAACCGATATTGTAAAGCAAATATTGAAAAACTGATATCGAAAAACTGATATTGAAAAACCGATATTGAAAAACCGATATTGAATCCGATAATAGAACCGATATTCAAAAACCGATATTGAAAACCAAATATTGAAATACTGATATTGAAAAACTGATATTGAAAAACCGATATTGAAAAACCGATATTGAAAAACCGATATTAAATCCGATATTAGAACCGATATTCAAAAACCGATATTGGAGAACGAATATTGAAAAACTGATATTGAAAAACCGATATTGAAAAACCGATATTGAAAAACCGATATTGAAAAACAAATATTGAAAAACTGATATCGAAAAACTGATATTGAGAAACTGATATTGCAAAACCGATATTGAAAAACCGATATTGAAAAACCGATATTGAAAAACCTATATCGAATAACTGATATTGCAAAACCGATATTGAAAAAACGATATTGAATCCGATATTAGAACCGATATTGAAAAACAAATATTGAAAAACCGATATTGAAAAATCGATATTGAAACCGATATTAGAACCGATATTCAAAAACCGATATTGAAAAACTGATATTGAAAAACCGATATTGAAAAACCGATATTGAAAAACCTATATCGAAAAACTGATATTGAACAATCGATATTGAAACCGATATTAGAACCGATATTGAAAAACCGATATTGAAAAACAAATATTGAAAAACTGATATCGAAAAACTGATATTGAAAAACCGATATTGAAAAACCGATATTGAATCCGATATTAGAACCGATATTCAAAAACCGATATTGGAGAACAAATATTGAAAAACTGATATTGAAAAACCGATATTGAAAAACCGATATTGAAAAACCGATATTGAAAAACCTATATCGAATAACTGATATTGCAAAACCGATATTGAATCCGATATTAGAACCGATATTGAAAAACCGATATTGAAATACCGATATTGAAAAACCTATATGGAAAAACTGATATTGCAAAACCGATATTGAATCCGATATTAGAACCGATATTGAAAAACCGATATTCAAAAACCGATATTGGAGAACAAATATTCAAAAACCGATATTGAAAAACGAATATTGAAAAACTGATATTGAAAAACCGATATTGAAAAACCGCTATTGAAAAACCGATATTGAAACCGATATTAGAACCGATATTCAAAAACCGATATTGAAAACCAAATATTGAAAAACTGATATTGAAAAACCGATATTGAAAAACCGATATTGAAAAACCTATATCGAAAAACTGATATTGAAAAATCGATATTGAAACCGATATTAGAACCGATATTGAAAAACCGATATTGTAAAGCAAATATTGAAAAACTGATATCGAAAAACTGATATTGAAAAACCGATATTGAAAAACCGATATTGAATCCGATAATAGAACCGATATTCAAAAACCGATATTGAAAACCAAATATTGAAATACTGATATTGAAAAACCGATATTGAAAAACCTATATCGAAAAACTGATATTGAAAAACTGATATTGAATCCGATATTAGAACCGATATTCAAAAACCGATATTGGAGAACAAATATTGAAAAACTGATATTGAAAAACCGATATTGAAAAACCGATATTGAAAAACCGATATTGAAAAACCTATATCGAATAACTGATATTGCAAAACCGATATTGAATCCGATATTAGAACCGATATTGAAAAACCGATATTGAAATACCGATATTCAAAAACCGATATTGAAAACCAAATATTGAAAAACTGATATTGAAAAACCGATATTGAAAAACCGATATTGAAAAACCTATATCGAAAAACTGATATTGAAAAATCGATATTGAAACCGATATTAGAACCGATATTGAAAAACCGATATTGTAAAGCAAATATTGAAAAACTGATATCGAAAAACTGATATTGAAAAACCGATATTGAATCCGATAATAGAACCGATATTCAAAAACCGATATTGAAAACCAAATATTGAAATACTGATATTGAAAAACCGATATTGAAAAACCGATATTGAAAAACCTATATCGAAAAACTGATATTGAAAAATCGATATTGAAACCGATATTAGAACCGATATTGAAAAACCGATATTGAAAAACAAATATTGAAAAACTGATATCGAAAAACTGATATTGAAAAACCGATATTGAAAAACCGATATTGAATCCGATATTAGAACCGATATTCAAAAACCGATATTGGAGAACAAACATTGAAAAACTGATATTGAAAAACCGATATTGAAAAACCGATATTGAAAAACCTATATGGAAAAACTGATATTGCAAAACCGATATTGAATCCGATATTAGAACCGATATTGAAAAACCGATATTCAAAAACCGATATTGGAGAACAAATATTCAAAAACCGATATTGAAAAACGAATATTGAAAAACTGATATTGAAAAACTGATATTGAATCCGATATTAGAACCGATATTCAAAAACCGATATTGGAGAACAAATATTGAAAAACTGATATTGAAAAACCGATATTGAAAAACCGCTATTGAAAAACCGATATTGAAACCGATATTAGAACCGATATTCAAAAACCGATATTGAAAACCAAATATTGAAAAACTGATATTGAAAAACCGATATTGAAAAACCGATATTGAAAAACCTATATCGAAAAACTGATATTGAAAAATCGATATTGAAACCGATATTGAAAAACCGATATTGTAAAGCAAATATTGAAAAACTGATATCGAAAAACTGATATTGAAAAACCGATATTGAAAAACCGATATTGAATCCGATAATAGAACCGATATTCAAAAACCGATATTGATAACCAAATATTGAAATACTGATATTGAAAAACTGATATTGAAAAACCGATATTGAAAAACCGATATTGAAAAACCGATATTAAATCCGATATTAGAACCGATATTCAAAAACCGATATTGGAGAACGAATATTGAAAAACTGATATTGAAAAACCGATATTGAAAAACCGATATTGAAAAACCGATATTGAAAAACAAATATTGAAAAACTGATATCGAAAAACTGATATTGAGAAACTGATATTGCAAAACCGATATTGAAAAACCGATATTGAAAAACCGATATTGAAAAACCTATATCGAATAACTGATATTGCAAAACCGATATTGAAAAAACGATATTGAATCCGATATTAGAACCGATATTGAAAAACAAATATTGAAAAACCGATATTGAAAAATCGATATTGAAACCGATATTAGAACCGATATTCAAAAACCGATATTGAAAAACTGATATTGAAAAACCGATATTGAAAAACCGATATTGAAAAACCTATATCGAAAAACTGATATTGAACAATCGATATTGAAACCGATATTAGAACCGATATTGAAAAACCGATATTGAAAAACAAATATTGAAAAACTGATATCGAAAAACTGATATTGAAAAACCGATATTGAAAAACCGATATTGAATCCGATATTAGAACCGATATTCAAAAACCGATATTGGAGAACAAATATTGAAAAACTGATATTGAAAAACCGATATTGAAAAACCGATATTGAAAAACCGATATTGAAAAACCTATATCGAATAACTGATATTGCAAAACCGATATTGAATCCGATATTAGAACCGATATTGAAAAACCGATATTGAAATACCGATATTGAAAAACCTATATGGAAAAACTGATATTGCAAAACCGATATTGAATCCGATATTAGAACCGATATTGAAAAACCGATATTCAAAAACCGATATTGGAGAACAAATATTCAAAAACCGATATTGAAAAACGAATATTGAAAAACTGATATTGAAAAACCGATATTGAAAAACCGCTATTGAAAAACCGATATTGAAACCGATATTAGAACCGATATTCAAAAACCGATATTGAAAACCAAATATTGAAAAACTGATATTGAAAAACCGATATTGAAAAACCGATATTGAAAAACCTATATCGAAAAACTGATATTGAAAAATCGATATTGAAACCGATATTAGAACCGATATTGAAAAACCGATATTGTAAAGCAAATATTGAAAAACTGATATCGAAAAACTGATATTGAAAAACCGATATTGAAAAACCGATATTGAATCCGATAATAGAACCGATATTCAAAAACCGATATTGAAAACCAAATATTGAAATACTGATATTGAAAAACCGATATTGAAAAACCTATATCGAAAAACTGATATTGAAAAACTGATATTGAATCCGATATTAGAACCGATATTCAAAAACCGATATTGGAGAACAAATATTGAAAAACTGATATTGAAAAACCGATATTGAAAAACCGATATTCAAAAACCGATATTGAAAACCAAATATTGAAAAACTGATATTGAAAAACCGATATTGAAAAACCGATATTGAAAAACCTATATCGAAAAACTGATATTGAAAAATCGATATTGAAACCGATATTAGAACCGATATTGAAAAACCGATATTGTAAAGCAAATATTGAAAAACTGATATTGAAAAACCGATATTGAAAACCCTATATCGAAAAACTGATATTGAAAAATCGATATTGAAACCGATATTAGAACCGATATTGAAAAACCGATATTGTAAAGCAAATATTGAAAAACTGATATTGAAAAACCGCTATTGAAAAACCGATATTGAAACCGATATTAGAACCGTTATTCAAAAACCGATATTGGAGAACAAATATTGAAAAACTGATATTGAAAAACCGATATTGAAAAACCGATATTGAAAAACCGATATTGAAAAACCTATATCGAATAACTGATATTGCAAAACCGATATTGAATCCGATATTAGAACCGATATTGAAAAACCGATATTGAAATACCGATATTCAAAAACCGATATTGAAAACCAAATATTGAAAAACCGATATTGAAAAACCGATATTGAAAAACCTATATCGAAAAACTGATATTGAAAAATCGATATTGAAACCGATATTAGAACCGATATTGAAAAACCGATATTGTAAAGCAAATATTGAAAAACTGATATCGAAAAACTGATATTGAAAAACCGATATTGAATCCGATAATAGAACCGATATTCAAAAACCGATATTGAAAACCAAATATTGAAATACTGATATTGAAAAACCGATATTGAAAAACCGATATTGAAAAACCTATATCGAAAAACTGATATTGAAAAATCGATATTGAAACCGATATTAGAACCGATATTGAAAAACCGATATTGAAAAACAAATATTGAAAAACTGATATCGAAAAACTGATATTGAAAAACCGATATTGAAAAACCGATATTGAATCCGATATTAGAACCGATATTCAAAAACCGATATTGGAGAACAAATATTGAAAAACTGATATTGAAAAACCGATATTGAAAAACCGATATTGAAAAACCTATATGGAAAAACTGATATTGCAAAACCGATATTGAATCCGATATTAGAATCGATATTGAAAAACCGATATTCAAAAACCGATATTGGAGAACAAATATTCAAAAACCGATATTGAAAAACGAATATTGAAAAACTGATATTGAAAAACTGATATTGAATCCGATATTAGAACCGATATTCAAAAACCGATATTGGAGAACAAATATTGAAAAACTGATATTGAAAAACCGATATTGAAAAACCGCTATTGAAAAACCGATATTGAAACCGATATTAGAACCGATATTCAAAAACCGATATTGAAAACCAAATATTGAAAAACTGATATTGAAAAACCGATATTGAAAAACCGATATTGAAAAACCTATATCGAAAAACTGATATTGAAAAATCGATATTGAAACCGATATTGAAAAACCGATATTGTAAAGCAAATATTGAAAAACTGATATCGAAAAACTGATATTGAAAAACCGATATTGAAAAACCGATATTGAATCCGATAATAGAACCGATATTGAAAAACCGATATTGAAAAACAAATATTGAAAAACTGATATCGAAAAACTGATATTGAAAAACCGATATTGAAAAACCGATATTGAATCCGATATTAGAACCGATATTCAAAAACCGATATTGGAGAACGAATATTGAAAAACTGATATTGAAAAACCGATATTGAAAAGCCGATATTGAAAAACCGATATTGAAAAACAAATATTGAAAAACTGATATCGATAAACTGATATTGAGAAACTGATATTGCAAAACCGATATTGAAAAACCGATATTCAAAAACCGATATTGGAGAACAAATATTCAAAAACCGATATTGAAAAACGAATATTGAAAAACTGATATTGAAAAACTGATATTGAATCCGATATTAGAACCGATATTCAAAAACCGATATTGGAGAACAAATATTGAAAAACTGATATTGAAAAACCGATATTGAAAAACCGCTATTGAAAAACCGATATTGAAACCGATATTAGAACCGATATTCAAAAACCGATATTGAAAACCAAATATTGAAAAACTGATATTGAAAAACCGATATTGAAAAACCGATATTGAAAAACCTATATCGAAAAACTGATATTGAAAAATCGATATTGAAACCGATATTGAAAAACCGATATTGTAAAGCAAATATTGAAAAACTGATATCGAAAAACTGATATTGAAAAACCGATATTGAAAAACCGATATTGAATCCGATAATAGAACCGATATTCAAAAACCGATATTGAAAACCAAATATTGAAATACTGATATTGAAAAACTGATATTGAAAAACCGATATTGAAAAACCGATATTGAAAAACCGATATTAAATCCGATATTAGAACCGATATTCAAAAACCGATATTGGAGAACGAATATTGAAAAACTGATATTGAGAAACCGATATTGAAAAACCGATATTGAAAAACCGATATTGAAAAACAAATATTGAAAAACTGATATCGAAAAACTGATATTGAGAAACTGATATTGCAAAACCGATATTGAAAAACCGATATTGAAAAACCGATATTGAAAAACCTATATCGAATAACTGATATTGCAAAACCGATATTGAAAAAACGATATTGAATCCGATATTAGAACCGATATTGAAAAACAAATATTGAAAAACCGATATTGAAAAATCGATATTGAAACCGATATTAGAACCGATATTCAAAAACCGATATTGAAAAACTGATATTGAAAAACCGATATTGAAAAACCGATATTGAAAAACCTATATCGAAAAACTGATATTGAACAATCGATATTGAAACCGATATTAGAACCGATATTGAAAAACCGATATTGAATCCGATATTAGAACCGATATTCAAAAACCGATATTGGAGAACAAATATTGAAAAACTGATATTGAAAAACCGATATTGAAAAACCGATATTGAAAAACCGATATTGAAAAATCGATATTGAAACCGATATTAGAACCGATATTGAAAAACCGATATTGTAAAGCAAATATTGAAAAACTGATATCGAAAAACTGATATTGAAAAACCGATATTGAAAAACCGATATTGAATCCGATAATAGAACCGATATTCAAAAACCGATATTGAAAACCAAATATTGAAATACTGATATTGAAAAACCGATATTGAAAAACCTATATCGAAAAACTGATATTGAAAAACTGATATTGAATCCGATATTAGAACCGATATTCAAAAACCGATATTGGAGAACAAATATTGAAAAACTGATATTGAAAAACCGATATTGAAAAACCGATATTGAAAAACCGATATTGAAAAACCTATATCGAATAACTGATATTGCAAAACCGATATTGAATCCGATATTAGAACCGATATTGAAAAACCGATATTGAAATACCGATATTCAAAAACCGATATTGAAAACCAAATATTGAAAAACTGATATTGAAAAACCGATATTGAAAAACCTATATCGAAAAACTGATATTGAAAAATCGATATTGAAACCGATATTAGAACCGATATTCAAATACCGATATTGGAGAACAAATATTGAAAAACTGATATTGAAAAACCGATATTGAAAAACCGATATTGAAAAACCGATATTGAAAAACCTATATCGAATAACTGATATTGCAAAACCGATATTGAATCCGATATTAGAACCGATATTGAAAAACCGATATTGGAATACCGATATTCAAAAACCGATATTGAAAACCAAATATTGAAAAACTGATATTGAAAAACCGATATTGAAAAACCGATATTGAAAAACCTATATCGAAAAACTGATATTGAAAAATCGATATTGAAACCGATATTAGAACCGATATTGAAAAACCGATATTGTAAAGCAAATATTGAAAAACTGATATCGAAAAACTGATATTGAAAAACCGATATTGAATCCGATAATAGAACCGATATTCAAAAACCGATATTGAAAACCAAATATTGAAATACTGATATTGAAAAACCGATATTGAAAAACCGATATTGAAAAACCTATATCGAAAAACTGATATTGAAAAATCGATATTGAAACCGATATTAGAACCGATATTGAAAAACCGATATTGAAAAACAAATATTGAAAAACTGATATCGAAAAACTGATATTGAAAAACCGATATTGAAAAACCGATATTGAATCCGATATTAGAACCGATATTCAAAAACCGATATTGGAGAACAAATATTGAAAAACTGATATTGAAAAACCGATATTGAAAAACCGATATTGAAAAACCGATATTGAAAAACCTATATCGAATAACTGATATTGCAAAACCGATATTGAATCCGATATTAGAACCGATATTGAAAAACCGATATTGAAATACCGATATTGAAAAACCTATATGGAAAAACTGATATTGCAAAACCGATATTGAATCCGATATTAGAACCGATATTGAAAAACCGATATTCAAAAACCGATATTGGAGAACAAATATTCAAAAACCGATATTGAAAAACGAATATTGAAAAACTGATATTGAAAAACCTATATTGAAAAACCGCTATTGAAAAACCGATATTGAAACCGATATTAGAACCGATATTCAAAAACCGATATTGAAAACCAAATATTGAAAAACTGATATTGAAAAACCGATATTGAAAAACCGATATTGAAAAACCTATATCGAAAAACTGATATTGAAACCGATATTAGAACCGATATTGAAAAACCGATATTCAAAAACCGATATTGTAGAACAAATATTGAAAAACTGATATTGAAAAACCGATATTGAAAAACCGATATTGAAAAACCGATATTGAAAAACCTATATCGAATAACTGATATTGCAAAACCGATATTGAATCCGATATTAGAACCGATATTGATAAACCGATATTGAAATACCGATATTGAAAAACCTATATGGAAAAACTGATATTGCAAAACCGATATTGAATCCGATATTAGAACCGATATTGAAAAACCGATATTCAAAAACCGATATTGGAGAACAAATATTCAAAAACCGATATTGAAAAACGAATATTGAAAAACTGATATTGAAAAACTGATATTGAATCCAATATTAGAACCGATATTCAAAAACCGATATTGGAGAACAAATATTGAAAAACTGATATTGAAAAACCGATATTGAAAAACCGCTATTGAAAAACCGATATTGAAACCGATATTAGAACCGATATTCAAAAACCGATATTGAAAACCAAATATTGAAAAACTGATATTGAAAAACCGATATTGAAAAACCGATATTGAAAAACCGATATTGAAAAACCTATATCGAAAAACTGATATTGAAACCGATATTAGAACCGATATTGAAAAACCGATATTCAAAAACCGATATTGTAGAACAAATATTGAAAAACTGATATTGAAAAACCGATATTGAAAAACCGATATTGAAAAACCGATATTGAAAAACCTATATCGAATAACTGATATTGCAAAACCGATATTGAATCCGATATTAGAACCGATATTGATAAACCGATATTGAAATACCGATATTGAAAAACCTATATGGAAAAACTGATATTGCAAAACCGATATTGAATCCGATATTAGAACCGATATTGAAAAACCGATATTCAAAAACCGATATTGGAGAACAAATATTCAAAAACCGATATTGAAAAACGAATATTGAAAAACTGATATTGAAAAACTGATATTGAATCCAATATTAGAACCGATATTCAAAAACCGATATTGAAAAACTGATATTGAAAAACCGATATTGAAAAACCGATATTGAAAAACCTATATCGAAAAACTGATATTGAACAATCGATATTGAAACCGATATTAGAACCGATATTGAAAAACCGATATTGAAAAACAAATATTGAAAAACTGATATCGAAAAACTGATATTGAAAAACCGATATTGAAAAACCGATATTGAATCCGATATTAGAACCGATATTCAAAAACCGATATTGGAGAACAAATATTGAAAAACTGATATTGAAAAACCGATATTGAAAAACCGATATTGAAAAACCGATATTGAAAAACCGATATTGAAAAACCTATATCGAATAACTGATATTGCAAAACCGATATTGAATCCGATATTAGAACCGATATTGAAAAACCGATATTGAAATACCGATATTGAAAAACCTATATGGAAAAACTGATATTGCAAAACCGATATTGAATCCGATATTAGAACCGATATTGAAAAACCGATATTCAAAAACCGATATTGGAGAACAAATATTCAAAAACCGATATTGAAAAACGAATATTGAAAAACTGATATTGAAAAACCGATATTGAAAAACCGCTATTGAAAAACCGATATTGAAACCGATATTAGAACCGATATTCAAAAACCGATATTGAAAACCAAATATTGAAAAACTGATATTGAAAAACCGATATTGAAAAACCGATATTGAAAAACCTATATCGAAAAACTGATATTGAAAAATCGATATTGAAACCGATATTAGAACCGATATTGAAAAACCGATATTGTAAAGCAAATATTGAAAAACTGATATCGAAAAACTGATATTGAAAAACCGATATTGAAAAACCGATATTGAATCCGATAATAGAACCGATATTCAAAAACCGATATTGAAAACCAAATATTGAAATACTGATATTGAAAAACCGATATTGAAAAACCTATATCGAAAAACTGATATTGAAAAACTGATATTGAATCCGATATTAGAACCGATATTCAAAAACCGATATTGGAGAACAAATATTGAAAAACTGATATTGAAAAACCGATATTGAAAAACCGATATTCAAAAACCGATATTGAAAACCAAATATTGAAAAACTGATATTGAAAAACCGATATTGAAAAACCGATATTGAAAAACCTATATCGAAAAACTGATATTGAAAAATCGATATTGAAACCGATATTAGAACCGATATTGAAAAACCGATATTGTAAAGCAAATATTGAAAAACTGATATTGAAAAACCGATATTGAAAACCCTATATCGAAAAACTGATATTGAAAAATCGATATTGAAACCGATATTAGAACCGATATTGAAAAACCGATATTGTAAAGCAAATATTGAAAAACTGATATTGAAAAACCGCTATTGAAAAACCGATATTGAAACCGATATTAGAACCGTTATTCAAAAACCGATATTGGAGAACAAATATTGAAAAACTGATATTGAAAAACCGATATTGAAAAACCGATATTGAAAAACCGATATTGAAAAACCTATATCGAATAACTGATATTGCAAAACCGATATTGAATCCGATATTAGAACCGATATTGAAAAACCGATATTGAAATACCGATATTCAAAAACCGATATTGAAAACCAAATATTGAAAAACCGATATTGAAAAACCGATATTGAAAAACCTATATCGAAAAACTGATATTGAAAAATCGATATTGAAACCGATATTAGAACCGATATTGAAAAACCGATATTGTAAAGCAAATATTGAAAAACTGATATCGAAAAACTGATATTGAAAAACCGATATTGAATCCGATAATAGAACCGATATTCAAAAACCGATATTGAAAACCAAATATTGAAATACTGATATTGAAAAACCGATATTGAAAAACCGATATTGAAAAACCTATATCGAATAACTGATATTGCAAAACCGATATTGAATCCGATATTAGAACCGATATTGAAAAACCGATATTGAAATACCGATATTCAAAAACCGATATTGAAAACCAAATATTGAAAAACCGATATTGAAAAACCGATATTGAAAAACCTATATCGAAAAACTGATATTGAAAAATCGATATTGAAACCGATATTAGAACCGATATTGAAAAACCGATATTGTAAAGCAAATATTGAAAAACTGATATTGAAAAACGATATTGAAAAACCGATATTGAAAAACCTATATCGAAAAACTGATATTGAAAAATCGATATTGAAACCGATATTAGAACCGATATTGAAAAACCGATATTGAAAAACAAATATTGAAAAACTGATATCGAAAAACTGATATTGAAAAACCGATATTGAAAAACCGATATTGAATCCGATATTCGAACCGATATTCAAAAACCGATATTGGAGAACAAATATTGAAAAACTGATATTGAAAAACCGATATTGAAAAACCGATATTGAAAAACCTATATGGAAAAACTGATATTGCAAAACCGATATTGAATCCGATATTAGAATCGATATTGAAAAACCGATATTCAAAAACCGATATTGGAGAACAAATATTCAAAAACCGATATTGAAAAACGAATATTGAAAAACTGATATTGAAAAACTGATATTGAATCCGATATTAGAACCGATATTCAAAAACCGATATTGGAGAACAAATATTGAAAAACTGATATTGAAAAACCGATATTGAAAAACCGCTATTGAAAAACCGATATTGAAACCGATATTAGAACCGATATTCAAAAACCGATATTGAAAACCAAATATTGAAAAACTGATATTGAAAAACCGATATTGAATAACCGATATTGAAAAACCTATATCGAAAAACTGATATTGAAAAATCGATATTGAAACCGATATTGAAAAACCGATATTGTAAAGCAAATATTGAAAAACTGATATCGAAAAACTGATATTGAAAAACCGATATTGAAAAACCGATATTGAATCCGATAATAGAACCGATATTGAAAAACCGATATTGAAAAACAAATATTGAAAAACTGATATCGAAAAACTGATATTGAAAAACCGATATTGAAAAACCGATATTGAATCCGATATTAGAACCGATATTCAAAAACCGATATTGGAGAACAAATATTGAAAAACTGATATTGAAAAACCGATATTGAAAAACCGATATTGAAAAACCTATATGGAAAAACTGATATTGCAAAACCGATATTGAATCCGATATTACAATCGATATTGAAAAACCGATATTCAAAAACCGATATTGGAGAACAAATATTCAAAAACCGATATTGAAAAACGAATATTGAAAAACTGATATTGAAAAACTGATATTGAATCCGATATTAGAACCGATATTCAAAAACCGATATTGGAGAACAAATATTGAAAAACTGATATTGAAAAACCGATATTGAAAAACCGCTATTGAAAAACCGATATTGAAACCGATATTAGAACCGATATTCAAAAACCGATATTGAAAACCAAATATTGAAAAACTGATATTGAAAAACCGATATTGAAAAACCGATATTGAAAAACCTATATCGAAAAACTGATATTGAAAAATCGATATTGAAACCGATATTGAAAAACCGATATTGTAAAGCAAATATTGAAAAACTGATATCGAAAAACTGATATTGAAAAACCGATATTGAAAAACCGATATTGAATCCGATAATAGAACCGATATTCAAAAACCGATATTGAAAACCAAATATTGAAATACTGATATTGAAAAACCGATATTGAAAAACCGATATTGAAAAACCTATATCGAAAAACTGATATTGAAAAATCGATATTGAAACCGATATTAGAACCGATATTGAAAAACCGATATTGAAAAACAAATATTGAAAAACTGATATCGAAAAACTGATATTGAAAAACCGATATTGAAAAACCGATATTAAATCCGATATTAGAACCGATATTCAAAAACCGATATTGGAGAACGAATATTGAAAAACTGATATTGAAAAACCGATATTGAAAAGCCGATATTGAAAAACCGATATTGAAAAACAAATATTGAAAAACTGATATCGATAAACTGATATTGAGAAACTGATATTGCAAAACCGATATTGAAAAACCGATATTCAAAAACCGATATTGGAGAACAAATATTCAAAAACCGATATTGAAAAACGAATATTGAAAAACTGATATTGAAAAACTGATATTGAATCCGATATTAGAACCGATATTCAAAAACCGATATTGGAGAACAAATATTGAAAAACTGATATTGAAAAACCGATATTGAAAAACCGCTATTGAAAAACCGATATTGAAACCGATATTAGAACCGATATTCAAAAACCGATATTGAAAACCAAATATTGAAAAACTGATATTGAAAAACCGATATTGAAAAACCGATATTGAAAAACCTATATCGAAAAACTGATATTGAAAAATCGATATTGAAACCGATATTGAAAAACCGATATTGTAAAGCAAATATTGAAAAACTGATATCGAAAAACTGATATTGAAAAACCGATATTGAAAAACCGATATTGAATCCGATAATAGAACCGATATTCAAAAACCGATATTGAAAACCAAATATTGAAATACTGATATTGAAAAACTGATATTGAAAAACCGATATTGAAAAACCGATATTGAAAAACCGATATTAAATCCGATATTAGAACCGATATTCAAAAACCGATATTGGAGAACGAATATTGAAAAACTGATATTGAAAAACCGATATTGAAAAACCGATATTGAAAAACCGATATTGAAAAACAAATATTGAAAAACTGATATCGAAAAACTGATATTGAGAAACTGATATTGCAAAACCGATATTGAAAAACCGATATTGAAAAACCGATATTGAAAAACCTATATCGAATAACTGATATTGCAAAACCGATATTGAAAAAACGATATTGAATCCGATATTAGAACCGATATTGAAAAACAAATATTGAAAAACCGATATTGAAAAATCGATATTGAAACCGATATTAGAACCGATATTCAAAAACCGATATTGAAAAACTGATATTGAAAAACCGATATTGAAAAACCGATATTGAAAAACCTATATCGAAAAACTGATATTGAACAATCGATATTGAAACCGATATTAGAACCGATATTGAAAAACCGATATTGAATCCGATATTAGAACCGATATTCAAAAACCGATATTGGAGAACAAATATTGAAAAACTGATATTGAAAAACCGATATTGAAAAACCGATATTGAAAAACCGATATTGAAAAATCGGTATTGAAACCGATATTAGAACCGATATTGAAAAACCGATATTGTAAAGCAAATATTGAAAAACTGATATCGAAAAACTGATATTGAAAAACCGATATTGAAAAACCGATATTGAATCCGATAATAGAACCGATATTCAAAAACCGATATTGAAAACCAAATATTGAAATACTGATATTGAAAAACCGATATTGAAAAACCTATATCGAAAAACTGATATTGAAAAACTGATATTGAATCCGATATTAGAACCGATATTCAAAAACCGATATTGGAGAACAAATATTGAAAAACTGATATTGAAAAACCGATATTGAAAAACCGATATTGAAAAACCGATATTGAAAAACCTATATCGAATAACTGATATTGCAAAACCGATATTGAATCCGATATTAGAACCGATATTGAAAAACCGATATTGAAATACCGATATTCAAAAACCGATATTGAAAACCAAATATTGAAAAACTGATATTGAAAAACCGATATTGAAAAACCGATATTGAAAAACCTATATCGAAAAACTGATATTGAAAAATCGATATTGAAACCGATATTAGAACCGATATTCAAATACCGATATTGGAGAACAAATATTGAAAAACTGATATTGAAAAACCGATATTGAAAAACCGATATTGAAAAACCGATATTGAAAAACCTATATCGAATAACTGATATTGCAAAACCGATATTGAATCCGATATTAGAACCGACATTGAAAAACCGATATTGAAATACCGATATTCAAAAACCGATATTGAAAACCAAATATTGAAAAACTGATATTGAAAAACCGATATTGAAAAACCGATATTGAAAAACCTATATCGAAAAACTGATATTGAAAAATCGATATTGAAACCGATATTAGAACCGATATTGAAAAACCGATATTGTAAAGCAAATATTGAAAAACTGATATCGAAAAACTGATATTGAAAAACCGATATTGAATCCGATAATAGAACCGATATTCAAAAACCGATATTGAAAACCAAATATTGAAATACTGATATTGAAAAACCGATATTGAAAAACCGATATTGAAAAACCTATATCGAAAAACTGATATTGAAAAATCGATATTGAAACCGATATTAGAACCGATATTGAAAAACCGATATTGAAAAACAAATATTGAAAAACTGATATCGAAAAACTGATATTGAAAAACCGATATTGAAAAACCGATATTGAATCCGATATTAGAACCGATATTCAAAAACCGATATTGGAGAACAAATATTGAAAAACTGATATTGAAAAACCGATATTGAAAAACCGATATTGAAAAACCGATATTGAAAAACGAATATTGAAAAACTGATATTGAAAAACCGATATTGAAAAACCGCTATTGAAAAACCGATATTGAAACCGATATTAGAACCGATATTCAAAAACCGATATTGAAAACCAAATATTGAAAAACTGATATTGAAAAACCGATATTGAAAAACCGATATTGAAAAACCTATATCGAAAAACTGATATTGAAACCGATATTAGAACCGATATTGAAAAACCGATATTCAAAAACCGATATTGTAGAACAAATATTGAAAAACTGATATTGAAAAACCGATATTGAAAAACCGATATTGAAAAACCGATATTGAAAAACCTATATCGAATAACTGATATTGCAAAACCGATATTGAATCCGATATTAGAACCGATATTGAAAAACCGATATTGAAATACCGATATTGAAAAACCTATATGGAAAAACTGATATTGCAAAACCGATATTGAATCCGATATTAGAACCGATATTGAAAAACCGATATTCAAAAACCGATATTGGAGAACAAATATTCAAAAACCGATATTGAAAAACGAATATTGAAAAACTGATATTGAAAAACTGATATTGAATCCGATATTAGAACCGATATTCAAAAACCGATATTGGAGAACAAATATTGATTAACTGATATTGAAAAACCGATATTGAAAAACCGCTATTGAAAAACCGATATTGAAACCGATATTAGAACCGATATTCAAAAACCGATATTGAAAACCAAATATTGAAAAACTGATATTGAAAAACCGATATTGAAAAACCGATATTGAAAAACCTATATCGAAAAACTGATATTGAAAAATCGATATTGAAACCGATATTAGAACCGATATTCAAAAACCGATATTGGAGAACAAATATTGAAAAACTGATATTGAAAAACCGATATTGAAAAACCTATATCGAAAAACTGATATTGAAAAATCGATATTGAAACCGATATTAGAACCGATATTGAAAAACCGATATTGTAAAGCAAATATTGAAAAACTGATATCGAAAAACTGATATTGAAAAACCGATATTGAAAAACCGATATTGAATCCGATAATAGAACCGATATTGAAAAACCGCTATTGAAAAACCGATATTGAATCCGATAATAGAACCGATATTCAAAAACCGATATTGAAAACCAAATATTGAAATACTGATATTGAAAAACCGATATTGAAAAACCTATATCGAAAAACTGATATTGAAAAACTGATATTGAATCCGATATTAGAACCGATATTGAAAAACCGATATTGAAATACCGATATTCAAAAACCGATATTGAAAACCAAATATTGAAAAACTGATATTGAAAAACCGATATTGAAAAACCGATATTGAAAAACCTATATCGAAAAACTGATATTGAAAAATCGATATTGAAACCGATATTAGAACCGATATTGAAAAACCGATATTGTAAAGCAAATATTGAAAAACTGATATCGAAAAACTGATATTGAAAAACCGATATTGAATCCGATAATAGAACCGATATTCAAAAACCGATATTGAAAACCAAATATTGAAATACTGATATTGAAAAACCGATATTGAAAAACCTATATCGAAAAACTGATATTGAAAAATCGATATTGAAACCGATATTAGAACCGATATTGAAAACCCGATATTGAAAAACAAATATTGAAAAACTGATATCGAAAAACTGATATTGAAAAACCGATATTGAAAAACCGATATTGAATCCGATATTAGAACCGATATTCAAAAACCGATATTGGAGAACAAATATTGAAAAACTGATATTGAAAAACCGATATTGAAAAACCGATATTGAATCCGATATTAGAACCGATATTCAAAAACCGATATTGTAGAACAAATATTGAAAAACTGATATTGAAAAACCGATATTGAAAAACCGATATTAAATCCGATATTAGAACCGATATTCAAAAACCGATATTGGAGAACGAATATTGAAAAACCGATATTGAAAAACTGATATTGAAAAACCGATATTGAAAAACAAATATTGAAACACTGATATCGAAAAACTGATATTGAAAAACCGAAATTGAAAAACTGATATTGAATCCGATATTAGAACCGATATTGAAAAACCGATATTGAAAAACCTATATCGAATAACTGATATTGCAAAACCGATATTGAATCCGATATTAGAACCGATATTGAAAAACCGATATTGAAATACCGATATTCAAAAACCGATATTGAAAACCAAATATTGAAAAACTGATATTGAAAAACCGATATTGAAAAACCGATATTGAAAAACCTATATCGAAAAACTGATATTGAAAAATCGATATTGAAACCGATATTAGAACCGATATTGAAAAACCGATATTGTAAAGCAAATATTGAAAAACTGATATCGAAAAACTGATATTGAAAAACCGATATTGAATCCGATAATAGAACCGATATTCAAAAACCGATATTGAAAACCAAATATTGAAATACTGATATTGAAAAACCGATATTGAAAAACCGATATTGAAAAACCTATATCGAAAAACTGATATTGAAAAATCGATATTGAAACCGATATTAGAACCGATATTGAAAAACCGATATTGTAAAGCAAATATTGAAAAACTGATATCGAAAAACTGATATTGAAAAACCGATATTGAATCCGATAATAGAACCGATATTCAAAAACCGATATTGAAAACCAAATATTGAAATACTGATATTGAAAAACCGATATTGAAAAACCGATATTGAAAAACCTATATCGAAAAACTGATATTGAAAAATCGATATTGAAACCGATATTAGAACCGATATTGAAAAACCGATATTGAAAAACAAATATTGAAAAACTGATATCGAAAAACTGATATTGAAAAACCGATATTGAAAAACCGATATTGAATCCGATATTAGAACCGATATTCAAAAACCGATATTGGAGAACAAATATTGAAAAACTGATATTGAAAAACCGATATTGAAAAACCGATATTGAAAAACCTATATGGAAAAACTGATATTGCAAAACCGATATTGAATCCGATATTAGAACCGATATTGAAAAACCGATATTCAAAAACCGATATTGGAGAACAAATATTCAAAAACCGATATTGAAAAACGAATATTGAAAAACTGATATTGAAAAACCGATATTGAAAAACCGATATTGAACCGCTATTGAATCCGATATTGAATCCGATAATAGAACCGATATTCAAAAACCGATAATGAAAACCAAATATTGAAAAACTGATATTGAAAAACCGATATTGAAAAACCGATATTGAAAAACCTATATCGAAAAACTGATATTGAAAAATCGATATTGAAACCGATATTAGAACCGATATTGAAAAACCGATATTGAAAAACAAATATTGAAAAACTGATATCGAAAAACCGATATTGAATCCGATAATAGAACCGATATTCAAAAACCGATATTGAAAACCAAATATTGAAATACTGATGTTGAAAAACCGATATTGAAAAACCGATATTGAAAAACCTATATCGAAAAACTGATATTGAAAAATCGATATTGAAACCGATATTAGAACCGATATTGAATTGAAAAACAAATATTGAAAAACTGATATCGAAAAACTGATATTGAAAAACTGATATCGAAAAACTGATATTGAAAAACCGATATTGAAAAACCGATATTGAATCCGATATTAGAACCGATATTCAAAAACCGATATTGTAGAACAAATATTGAAAAACTGATATTGAAAAACCGATATTGAAAAACCGATATTGAAAAACCGATATTAAATCCGATATTAGAACCGATATTCAAAAACCGATATTGGAGAACGAATATTGAAAAACTGATATTGAAAAACCGATATTGAAAAACCGATATTGAAAAACCGATATTGAAAAACAAATATTGAAAAACTGATATCGAAAAACTGATATTGAGAAACTGATATTGCAAAACCGATATTGAAAAACCGATATTGAAAAACCGATATTGAAAAACCTATATCGAATAACTGATATTGCAAAACCGATATTGAAAAAACGATATTGAATCCGATATTAGAACCGATATTGAAAAACAAATATTGAAAAACCGATATTGAAAAATCGATATTGAAACCGATATTAGAACCGATATTCAAAAACCGATATTGAAAAACTGATATTGAAAAACCGATATTGAAAAACCGATATTGAAAAACCTATATCGAAAAACTGATATTGAACAATCGATATTGAAACCGATATTAGAACCGATATTGAAAAACCGATATTGAAAAACAAATATTGAAAAACTGATATCGAAAAACTGATATTGAAAAACCGATATTGAAAAACCGATATTGAATCCGATATTAGAACCGATATTCAAAAACCGATATTGGAGAACAAATATTGAAAAACTGATATTGAAAAACCGATATTGAAAAACCGATATTGAAAAACCGATATTGAAAAACCTATATCGAATAACTGATATTGCAAAACCGATATTGAATCCGATATTAGAACCGATATTGAAAAACCGATATTGAAATACCGATATTGAAAAACCTATATGGAAAAACTGATATTGCAAAACCGATATTGAATCCGATATTAGAACCGATATTGAAAAACCGATATTCAAAAACCGATATTGGAGAACAAATATTCAAAAACCGATATTGAAAAACGAATATTGAAAAACTGATATTGAAAAACCGATATTGAAAAACCGCTATTGAAAAACCGATATTGAAACCGATATTAGAACCGATATTCAAAAACCGATATTGAAAACCAAATATTGAAAAACTGATATTGAAAAACCGATATTGAAAAACCGATATTGAAAAACCTATATCGAAAAACTGATATTGAAAAATCGATATTGAAACCGATATTAGAACCGATATTGAAAAACCGATATTGTAAAGCAAATATTGAAAAACCGATATTGAAATACCGATATTGAAAAACCTATATCGAATAACTGATATTGCAAAACCGATATTGAATCCGATATTAGAACCGATATTGAAATACCGATATTGAAAAACCGATATTGAAAAACAAATATTGAAAAACTGATATCGAAAAACTGATATTGAGAAACTGATATTGCAAAACCGATATTGAATCCGATATTAGAACCGATATTCAAAAACCGATATTGGAGAACAAATATTGAAAAACTGATATTGAAAAACCGATATTGAAAAACCGATATTGAAAAACCGATATTGAAAAACCTATATCGAATAACTGATATTGCAAAACCGATATTGAATCCGATATTAGAACCGATATTGAAAAACCGATATTGAAATACCGATATTGAAAAACCTATATGGAAAAACTGATATTGCAAAACCGATATTGAATCCGATATTAGAACCGATATTCAAAAACCGATATTCAAAAACCGATATTGGAGAACAAATATTCAAAAACCGATATTGAAAAACGAATATTGAAAAACTGATATTGAAAAACCGATATTGAAAAACCGCTATTGAAAAACCGATATTGAAACCGATATTAGAACCGATATTCAAAAACCGATATTGAAAACCAAATATTGAAAAACTGATATTGAAAAACCGATATTGAAAAACCGATATTGAAAAACCTATATCGAAAAACTGATATTGAAAAATCGATATTGAAACCGATATTAGAACCGATATTGAAAAACCGATATTGTAAAGCAAATATTGAAAAACCGATATTGAAATACCGATATTGAAAAACCTATATGGAAAAACTGATATTGCAAAACCGATATTGAATCCGATATTAGAACCGATATTGAAAAACCGATATTCAAAAACCGATATTGGAGAACAAATATTCAAAAACCGATATTGAAAAACGAATATTGAAAAACTGATATTGAAAAACTGATATTGAATCCGATATTAGAACCGATATTCAAAAACCGATATTGGAGAACAAATATTGAAAAACTGATATTGAAAAACCGATATTGAAAAACCGATATTGAAAAACCTATATCGAATAACTGATATTGCAAAACCGATATTGAATCCGATATTAGAACCGATATTGAAAAACCGATATTGAAATACCGATATTCAAAAACCGATATTGAAAAACCGATATTGAAAAACCTATATCGAAAAACTGATATTGAGAAATCGATATTGAAAAACCGATATTGAAAAACAAATATTGAAAAACTGATATCGAAAAACTGATGTTGAAAAACAGATATCGAAAAACTGATATTGAAAAACCGATATTGAAAAACCGATATTGAATCCGATATTAGAACCGATATTCAAAAACCGATATTGTAGAACAAATATTGAAAAACTGATATTGAAAAACCGATATTGAAAAACCGATATTGAAAAACCGATATTAAATCCGATATTAGAACCGATATTCAAAAACCGATATTGGAGAACGAATATTGAAAAACTGATATTGAAAAACCGATATTGAAAAACCGATATTGAAAAACCGATATTGAAAAACAAATATTGAAAAACTGATATCGAAAAACTGATATTGAGAAACTGATATTGCAAAACCGATATTGAAAAACCGATATTGAAAAACCGATATTGAAAAACCTATATCGAATAACTGATATTGCAAAACCGATATTGAAAAAACGATATTGAAAAACCGATATTGAAAAACCTATATCGAAAAACTGATATTGAACAATCGATATTGAAACCGATATTAGAACCGATATTGAAAAACCGATATTGAAAAACAAATATTGAAAAACTGATATCGAAAAACTGATATTGAAAAACCGATATTGAAAAACCGATATTGAAAAACCTATATCGAAAAACTGATATTGAACAATCGATATTGAAAAACCGATATTGAATCCGATATTAGAACCGATATTCAAAAACCGATATTGTAGAACAAATATTGAAAAACTGATATTGAAAAACCGATATTGAAAAACCGATATTGAAAAACCGATATTAAATCCGATATTAGAACCGATATTCAAAAACCGATATTGGAGAACGAATATTGAAAAACTGATATTGAAAAACCGATATTGAAAAACCGATATTGAAAAACCGATATTGAAAAACAAATATTGAAAAACTGATATCGAAAAACTGATATTGAGAAACTGATATTGCAAAACCGATATTGAAAAACCGATATTGAAAAACCGATATTGAAAAACCTATATCGAATAACTGATATTGCAAAGCCGATATTGAAAAAACGATATTGAAAAACCGATATTGAAAAACCTATATCGAAAAACTGATATTGAACAATCGATATTGAAACCGATATTAGAACCGATATTGAAAAACCGATATTGAAAAACAAATATTGAAAAACTGATATCGAAAAACTGATATTGAAAAACCGATATTGAAAAACCGATATTGAATCCGATATTAGAACCGATATTCAAAAACCGATATTGGAGAACAAATATTGAAAAACTGATATTGAAAAACCGATATTGAAAAACCGATATTGAAAAACCGATATTGAAAAACCTATATCGAATAACTGATATTGCAAAACCGATATTGAATCCGATATTAGAACCGATATTGAAATACCGATATTGAAAAACCGATATTGAAAAACAAATATTGAAAAACTGATATCGAAAAACTGATATTGAGAATCTGATATTGCAAAACCGATATTGAATCCGATATTAGAACCGATATTCAAAAACCGATATTGGAGAACAAATATTGAAAAACTGATATTGAAAAACCGATATTGAAAAACCGATATTGAAAAACCGATATTGAAAAACCTATATCGAATAACTGATATTGCAAAACCGATATTGAATCCGATATTAGAACCGATATTGAAAAACCGATATTGAAATACCGATATTGAAAAACCTATATGGAAAAACTGATATTGCAAAACCGATATTGAATCCGATATTAGAACCGATATTGAAAAACCGATATTCAAAAACCGATATTGGAGAACAAATATTCAAAAACCGATATTGAAAAACGAATATTGAAAAACTGATATTGAAAAACCGATATTGAAAAACCGCTATTGAAAAACCGATATTGAAACCGATATTAGAACCGATATTCAAAAACCGATATTGAAAACCAAATATTGAAAAACTGATATTGAAAAACCGATATTGAAAAACCGATATTGAAAAACCTATATCGAAAAACTGATATTGAAAAATCGATATTGAAACCGATATTAGAACCGATATTGAAAAACCGATATTGTAAAGCAAATATTGAAAAACCGATATTGAAATACCGATATTGAAAAACCTATATGGAAAAACTGATATTGCAAAACCGATATTGAATCCGATATTAGAACCGATATTGAAAAACCGATATTCAAAAACCGATATTGGAGAACAAATATTCAAAAACCGATATTGAAAAACGAATATTGAAAAACTGATATTGAATCCGATATTAGAACCGATATTCAAAAACCGATATTGGAGAACAAATATTGAAAAACTGATATTGAAAAACCGATATTGAAAAACCGATATTGAAAAACCTATATCGAATAACTGATATTGCAAAACCGATATTGAATCCGATATTAGAACCGATATTGAAAAACCGATATTGAAATACCGATATTCAAAAACCGATATTGAAAAACCGATATTGAAAAACCTATATCGAAAAACTGATATTGAAAAATCGATATTGAAAAACCGATATTGAAAAACAAATATTGAAAAACTGATATCGAAAAACTGATGTTGAAAAACAGATATCGAAAAACTGATATTGAAAAACCGATATTGAAAAACCGATATTGAATCCGATATTAGAACCGATATTCAAAAACCGATATTGTAGAACAAATATTGAAAAACTGATATTGAAAAACCGATATTGAAAAACCGATATTGAAAAACCGATATTAAATCCGATATTAGAACCGATATTCAAAAACCGATATTGGAGAACGAATATTGAAAAACTGATATTGAAAAACCGATATTGAAAAACCGATATTGAAAAACCGATATTGAAAAACAAATATTGAAAAACTGATATCGAAAAACTGATATTGAGAAACTGATATTGCAAAACCGATATTGAAAAACCGATATTGAAAAACCGATATTGAAAAACCTATATCGAATAACTGATATTGCAAAACCGATATTGAAAAAACGATATTGAAAAACCGATATTGAAAAACCTATATCGAAAAACTGATATTGAACAATCGATATTGAAACCGATATTAGAACCGATATTGAAAAACCGATATTGAAAAACAAATATTGAAAAACTGATATCGAAAAACTGATATTGAAAAACCGATATTGAAAAACCGATATTGAATCCGATATTAGAACCGATATTCAAAAACCGATATTGGAGAACAAATATTGAAAAACTGATATTGAAAAACCGATATTAAATCCGATATTAGAACCGATATTCAAAAACCGATATTGGAGAACGAATATTGAAAAACCGATATTGAAAAACTGATATTGAAAAACCGATATTGAAAAACAAATATTGAAACACTGATATCGAAAAACTGATATTGAAAAACCGAAATTGAAAAACTGATATTGAATCCGATATTAGAACCGATATTGAAAAACCGATATCGAAAAACTGATATTGAAAAACTGATATCGAAAAACTGATATTGAAAAAACGATATTGAATCCGATATTAGAACCGATATTGAAAAACAAATATTGAAAAACCGATATTGAAAAATCGATATTGAAACCGATATTAGAACCGATATTCAAAAACGATATTGAAAAACTGATATTGAAAAACCGATATTGAAAAACCGATATTGAAAAACCTATATCGAATAACTGATATTGCAAAACCGATATTGAATCCGATATTAGAACCGATATTGAAAAACCGATATTGAAATACCGATATTCAAAAACCGATATTGAAAACCAAATATTGAAATACTGATGTTGAAAAACCGATATTGAAAAACCGATATTGAAAAACCTATATCGAAAAACTGATATTGAAAAATCGATATTGAAACCGATATTAGAACCGATATTGAAAAACCGATATTGAAAAACAAATATTGAAAAACTGATATCGAAAAACTGATATTGAAAAACTGATATCGAAAAACTGATATTGAAAAACCGATATTGAAAAAACCGATATTGAATCCGATATTAGAACCGATATTCAAAAACCGATATTGTAGAACAAATATTGAAAAACTGATATTGAAAAACCGATATTGAAAAACCGATATTAAATCCGATATTAGAACCGATATTCAAAAACCGATATTGGAGAACGAATATTGAAAAACTGATATTGAAAAACCGATATTGAAAAACCGATATTGAAAAACCGATATTGAAAAACAAATATTGAAAAACTGATATCGAAAAACTGATATTGAGAAACTGATATTGCAAAACCGATATTGAAAAACCGATATTGAAAAACCGATATTGAAAAACCTATATCGAATAACTGATATTGCAAAACCGATATTGAAAAAACGATATTGAATCCGATATTAGAACCGATATTGAAAAACAAATATTGAAAACCGATATTGAAAAATCGATATTGAAACCGATATTAGAACCGATATTCAAAAACCGATATTGAAAAACTGATATTGAAAAACCGATATTGAAAAACCGATATTGAAAAACCTATATCGAAAAACTGATATTGAACAATCGATATTGAAACCGATATTAGAACCGATATTGAAAAACCGATATTGAAAAACAAATATTGAAAAACTGATATCGAAAAACTGATATTGAAAAACCGATATTGAAAAACCGATATTGAATCCGATATTAGAACCGATATTCAAAAACCGATATTGGAGAACAAATATTGAAAAACTGATATTGAAAAACCGATATTGAAAAACCGATATTGAAAAACCGATATTGAAAAACCGATATTGAAAAACCGCTATTGAAAAACCGATATTGAAACCGATATTAGAACCGATATTCAAAAACCGATATTGAAAACCAAATATTGAAAAACTGATATTGAAAAACCGATATTGAAAACCGATATTGAAAAACCTATATCGAAAAACTGATATTGAAAAATCGATATTGAAACCGATATTAGAACCGATATTGAAAACCCGATATTGAAAAACAAATATTGAAAAACTGATATCGAAAAACTGATATTGAAAAACCGATATTGAAAAACCGATATTGAATCCGATATTAGAACCCGATATTCAAAAACCGATATTGGAGAACAAATATTGAAAAACTGATATTGAAAAACCGATATTCAAAAACCGATATTGAAAAACCTATATCGAATAACTGATATTGCAAAACCGATATTGAATCCGATATTAGAACCGATATTGAAAAACCGATATTGAAATACCGATATTCAAAAACCGATATTGAAAACCAAATATTGAAAAACTGATATTGAAAAACCGATATTGAAAAACCGATATTGAAAAACCTATATCGAAAAACTGATATTGAAAAATCGATATTGAAACCGATATTAGAACCGATATTGAAAAACCGATATTGTAAAGCAAATATTGAAAAACTGATATCGAAAAACTGATATTGAAAAACTGATATCGAAAAACTGATATTGAAAAACCGATATTGAAAAACCGATATTGAATCCGATATTAGAACCGATATTCAAAAACCGATATTGTAGAACAAATATTGAAAAACTGATATTGAAAAACCGATATTGAAAAACCGATATTAAATCCGATATTAGAACCGATATTCAAAAACCGATATTGGAGAACGAATATTGAAAAACCGATATTGAAAAACTGATATTGAAAAACCGATATTGAAAAACAAATATTGAAACACTGATATCGAAAAACTGATATTGAAAAACCGAAATTGAAAAACTGATATTGAATCCGATATTAGAACCGATATTGAAAAACCGATATTGAAAAACCTATATCGAATAACTGATATTGCAAAACCGATATTGAATCCGATATTAGAACCGATATTGAAAAACCGATATTGAAATACCGATATTCAAAAACCGATATTGAAAACCAAATATTGAAAAACTGATATTGAAAAACCGATATTGAAAAACCGATATTGAAAAACCTATATCGAAAAACTGATATTGAAAAATCGATATTGAAACCGATATTAGAACCGATATTGAAAAACCGATATTGTAAAGCAAATATTGAAAAACTGATATCGAAAAACTGATATTGAAAAACCGATATTGAATCCGATAATAGAACCGATATTCAAAAACCGATATTGAAAACCAAATATTGAAATACTGATATTGAAAAACCGATATTGAAAAACCGATATTGAAAAACCTATATCGAAAAACTGATATTGAAAAATCGATATTGAAACCGATATTAGAACCGATATTGAAAAACCGATATTGTAAAGCAAATATTGAAAAACTGATATCGAAAAACTGATATTGAAAAACCGATATTGAATCCGATAATAGAACCGATATTCAAAAACCGATATTGAAAACCAAATATTGAAAAACTGATATTGAAAAACCGATATTGAAAAACCGATATTGAAAAACCTATATCGAAAAACTGATATTGAAAAATCGATATTGAAACCGATATTAGAACCGATATTGAAAAACCGATATTGAAAAACCTATATCGAAAAACTGATATTGAAAAATCGATATTGAAACCGATATTAGAACCGATATTGAAAAACCGATATTGAAAAACAAATATTGAAAAACTGATATCGAAAAACTGATATTGAAAAACCGATATTGAAAAACCGATATTGAATCCGATATTAGAACCGATATTCAAAAACCGATATTGGAGAACAAATATTGAAAAACTGATATTGAAAAACCGATATTGAAAAACCGATATTGAAAAACCTATATGGAAAAACTGATATTGCAAAACCGATATTGAATCCGATATTAGAACCGATATTGAAAAACCGATATTCAAAAACCGATATTGGAGAACAAATATTCAAAAACCGATATTGAAAAACGAATATTGAAAAACTGATATTGAAAAACCGATATTGAAAAACCGATATTGAAAAACCGCTATTGAAAAACCGATATTGAATCCGATAATAGAACCGATATTCAAAAACCGATAATGAAAACCAAATATTGAAAAACTGATATTGAAAAACCGATATTGAAAAACCGATATTGAAAAACCTATATCGAAAAACTGATATTGAAAAATCGATATTGAAACCGATATTAGAACCGATATTGAAAAACCGATATTGAAAAACAAATATTGAAAAACTGATATCGAAAAACCGATATTGAATCCGATAATAGAACCGATATTCAAAAACCGATATTGAAAACCAAATATTGAAATACTGATGTTGAAAAACCGATATTGAAAAACCGATATTGAAAAACCTATATCGAAAAACTGATATTGAAAAATCGATATTGAAACCGATATTAGAACCGATATTGAAAAACCGATATTGAAAAACAAATATTGAAAAACTGATATCGAAAAACTGATATTGAAAAACTGATATCGAAAAACTGATATTGAAAAACCGATATTGAAAAACCGATATTGAATCCGATATTAGAACCGATATTCAAAAACCGATATTGTAGAACAAATATTGAAAAACTGATATTGAAAAACCGATATTGAAAAACCGATATTAAATCCGATATTAGAACCGATATTCAAAAACCGATATTGGAGAACGAATATTGAAAAACTGATATTGAAAAACCGATATTGAAAAACCGATATTGAAAAACCGATATTGAAAAACAAATATTGAAAAACTGATATCGAAAAACTGATATTGAGAAACTGATATTGCAAAACCGATATTGAAAAACCGATATTGAAAAACCGATATTGAAAAACCTATATCGAATAACTGATATTGCAAAACCGATATTGAAAAAACGATATTGAATCCGATATTAGAACCGATATTGAAAAACAAATATTGAAAAACCGATATTGAAAAATCGATATTGAAACCGATATTAGAACCGATATTGAAAAACCGATATTGAAAAACAAATATTGAAAAACTGATATCGAAAAACTGATATTGAAAAACCGATATTGAAAAACCGATATTGAATCCGATATTAGAACCGATATTCAAAAACCGATATTGGAGAACAAATATTGAAAAACTGATATTGAAAAACCGATATTGAAAAACCGATATTGAAAAACCTATATGGAAAAACTGATATTGCAAAACCGATATTGAATCCGATATTAGAACCGATATTGAAAAACCGATATTCAAAAACCGATATTGGAGAACAAATATTCAAAAACCGATATTGAAAAACGAATATTGAAAAACTGATATTGAAAAACCGATATTGAAAAACCGATATTGAAAAACCGCTATTGAAAAACCGATATTGAATCCGATAATAGAACCGATATTCAAAAACCGATAATGAAAACCAAATATTGAAAAACTGATATTGAAAAACCGATATTGAAAAACCGATATTGAAAAACCTATATCGAAAAACTGATATTGAAAAATCGATATTGAAACCGATATTAGAACCGATATTGAAAAACCGATATTGAAAAACAAATATTGAAAAACTGATATCGAAAACCGATATTGAATCCGATAATAGAACCGATATTCAAAAACCGATATTGAAAACCAAATATTGAAATACTGATGTTGAAAAACCGATATTGGAAAAACCGATATTGAAAAACCTATATCGAAAAACTGATATTGAAAAATCGATATTGAAACCGATATTAGAACCGATATTGAAAAACCGATATTGAAAAACAAATATTGAAAAACTGATATCGAAAAACTGATATTGAAAAACTGATATCGAAAAACTGATATTGAAAAACCGATATTGAAAAACCGATATTGAATCCGATATTAGAACCGATATTCAAAAACCGATATTGTAGAACAAATATTGAAAAACTGATATTGAAAAACCGATATTGAAAAACCGATATTAAATCCGATATTAGAACCGATATTCAAAAACCGATATTGGAGAACGAATATTGAAAAACTGATATTGAAAAACCGATATTGAAAAACCGATATTGAAAAACCGATATTGAAAAACAAATATTGAAAAACTGATATCGAAAAACTGATATTGAGAAACTGATATTGCAAAACCGATATTGAAAAACCGATATTGAAAAACCGATATTGAAAAACCTATATCGAATAACTGATATTGCAAAACCGATATTGAAAAAACGATATTGAATCCGATATTAGAACCGATATTGAAAAACAAATATTGAAAAACCGATATTGAAAAATCGATATTGAAACCGATATTAGAACCGATATTCAAAAACCGATATTGAAAAACTGATATTGAAAAACCGATATTGAAAAACCGATATTGAAAAACCTATATCGAAAAACTGATATTGAACAATCGATATTGAAACCGATATTAGAACCGATATTGAAAAACCGATATTGAAAAACAAATATTGAAAAACTGATATCGAAAACTGATATTGAAAAACCGATATTGAAAAACCGATATTGAATCCGATATTAGAACCGATATTCAAAAACCGATATTGGAGAACAAATATTGAAAAACTGATATTGAAAAACCGATATTGAAAAACCGATATTGAAAAACCGATATTGAAAAACCTATATCGAATAACTGATATTGCAAAACCGATATTGAATCCGATATTTAGAACCGATATTGAAAAACCGATATTGAAATACCGATATTGAAAAACCTATATGGAAAAACTGATATTGCAAAACCGATATTGAATCCGATATTAGAACCGATATTGAAAAACCGATATTCAAAAACCGATATTGGAGAACAAATATTCAAAAACCGATATTGAAAACGAATATTGAAAAACTGATATTGAAAAACCGATATTGAAAAACCGCTATTGAAAAACCGATATTGAAACCGATATTAGAACCGATATTCAAAAACCGATATTGAAAACCAAATATTGAAAAACTGATATTGAAAAACCGATATTGAAAAACCGATATTGAAAAACCTATATCGAAAAACTGATATTGAAAAATCGATATTGAAACCGATATTAGAACCGATATTGAAAAACCGATATTGTAAAGCAAATATTGAAAAACCGATATTGAAATACCGATATTGAAAAACCTATATGGAAAAACTGATATTGCAAAACCGATATTGAATCCGATATTAGAACCGATATTGAAAAACCGATATTGTAAAGCAAATATTGAAAAACTGATATCGAAAAACTGATATTGAAAAACCGATATTGAATCCGATAATAGAACCGATATTCAAAAACCGATATTGAAAACCAAATATTGAAATACTGATATTGAAAAACCGATATTGAAAAACCTATATCGAAAAACTGATATTGAAAAATCGATATTGAAACCGATATTAGAACCGATATTGAAAACCCGATATTGAAAAACAAATATTGAAAAACTGATATCGAAAAACTGATATTGAAAAACCGATATTGAAAAACCGATATTGAATCCGATATTAGAACCGATATTCAAAAACCGATATTGGAGAACAAATATTGAAAAACTGATATTGAAAAACCGATATTCAAAAACCGATATTGAAAAACCTATATCGAATAACTGATATTGCAAAACCGATATTGAATCCGATATTAGAACCGATATTGAAAAACCGATATTGAAATACCGATATTCAAAAACCGATATTGAAAACCAAATATTGAAAAACTGATATTGAAAAACCGATATTCAAAAACCGATATTGAAAAACCTATATCGAAAAACTGATATTGAAAAATCGATATTGAAACCGATATTAGAACCGATATTGAAAAACCGATATTGAAAAACGAATATTGAAAAACTGATATTGAAAAACCGATATTGAATCCGATAATAGAACCGATATTCAAAAACCGATAATGAAAACCAAATATTGAAAAACTGATATTGAAAAACCGATATTGAAAACCGATATTGAAAAACTATATCGAAAAACTGATATTGAAAAATCGATATTGAAACCGATATTAGAACCGATATTGAAAAACCGATATTGAAAAACAAATATTGAAAAACTGATATCGAAAAACTGATATTGAAAAACCGATATTGAAAAACCGATATTGAATCCGATAATAGAACCGATATTCAAAACCGATATTGAAAACCAAATATTGAAATACTGATGTTGAAAAACCGATATTGAAAAACCGATATTGAAAACCTATATCGAAAAACCTATATCGAATAACTGATATTGCAAACCGATATTGAATCCGATATTAGAACCGATATTGAAAAACCGATATTGAAATACCGATATTGAAAAACCTATATGGAAAAACTGATATTGCAAAACCGATATTGAATCCGATATTAGAACCGATATTGAAAAACCGATATTCAAAAACCGATATTGGAGAACAAATATTCAAAAACCGATATTGAAAAACGAATATTGAAAAACTGATATTGAAAAACCGATATTGAAAAAACCGCTATTGAAAAACCGATATTGAAACCGATATTAGAACGATATTCAAAAACCGATATTGAAAACCAAATATTGAAAAACTGATATTGAAAAACCGATATTGAAAAACCTATATCGAAAACTGATATTGAAAAACGATATTGAAAAACCGATATTGAAAAACCGATATTGAAAAACCTATATCGAAAAACTGATATTGAAAAATCGATATTGAAACCGATATTAGAACCGATATTGAAAAACCGATATTGTAAAGCAAATATTGAAAAACTGATATCGAAAAACTGATATTGAAAAATCGATATTGAAACCGATATTAGAACCGATATTGAAAAACCGCTATTGAAAAACCGATATTGAATCCGATAATAGAACCGATATTCAAAAACCGATAATGAAAACCAAATATTGAAAAACTGATATTGAAAAACCGAAATTGAAAAACCGATATTGAAAAACCGATATTGAATCCGATAATAGAACCGATATTCAAAAACCGATATTGAAAACCAAATATTGAAATACTGATGTTGAAAAACCGATATTGAAAAACCGATATTGAAAAACCTATATCGAAAAACTGATATTGAAAAATCGATATTGAAACCGATATTAGAACCGATATTGAAAAAACCGATATTGAAAAACAAATATTGAAAAACTGATATCGAAAAACTGATATTGAAAAACTGATATCGAAAAACCGATATTGAAAAAACTATATCGAAAAACTGATATTGAAAAATCGATATTGAAACCGATATTAGAACCGATATTGAAAAACCGATATTGAAAAACAAATATTGAAAACTGATATCGAAAAACTGATATTGAAAAACTGATATCGAAAAACTGATATTGAAAAACCGATATTGAAAAACCGATATTGAATCCGATATTAGAACCGATATTCAAAAACCGATATTGTAGAACAAATATTGAAAAACTGATATTGAAAAACCGATATTGAAAAACCGATATTAAATCCGATATTAGAACCGATATTAGAACCGATATTCAAAAACCGATATTGGAGAACAAATATTGAAAAACTGATATTGAAAAACCGATATTGAAAAACCGATATTGAAAAACCGATATTGAAAAACCTATATCGAATAACTGATATTGCAAAACCGATATTGAATCCGATATTAGAACCGATATTGAAAAACCGATATTCAAAAACCGATATTGGAGAACAAATATTCAAAAACCGATATTGAAAAACGAATATTGAAAAACTGATATTGAAAAACCGATATTGAAAAACCGCTATTGAAAAACCGATATTGAAACCGATATTAGAACCGATATTCAAAAACCGATATTGAAAACCAAATATTGAAAAACTGATATTGAAAAACCGATATTGAAAAACCGATATTGAAAAACCTATATCGAAAAACTGATATTGAAAAATCGATATTGAAACCGATATTAGAACCGATATTGAAAAACCGATATTGTAAAGCAAATATTGAAAAACCGATATTGAAATACCGATATTGAAAAACCTATATGGAAAAACTGATATTGCAAAACCGATATTGAATCCGATATTAGAACCGATATTGAAAAACCGATATTCAAATACCGATATTCAAAAACCGATATTGAAAACCAAATATTGAAAAACTGATATTGAAAAACCGATATTGAAAAACCGATATTGAAAAACCTATATCGAAAAACTGATATTGAAAAATCGATATTGAAACCGATATTAGAACCGATATTGAAAAACCGATATTGTAAAGCAAATATTGAAAAACTGATATCGAAAAACTGATATTGAAAAACCGATATTGAATCCGATAATAGAACCGATATTCAAAAACCGATATTGAAAACCAAATATTGAAATACTGATATTGAAAAACCGATATTGAAAAACCTATATCGAAAAACTGATATTGAAAAATCGATATTGAAACCGATATTAGAACCGATATTGAAAACCCGATATTGAAAAACAAATATTGAAAAACTGATATCGAAAAACTGATATTGAAAAACCGATATTGAAAAACCGATATTGAATCCGATATTAGAACCGATATTCAAAAACCGATATTGGAGAACAAATATTGAAAAACTGATATTGAAAAACCGATATTCAAAAACCGATATTGAAAAACCTATATCGAATAACTGATATTGCAAAACCGATATTGAATCCGATATTAGAACCGATATTGAAAAACCGATATTGAAATACCGATATTCAAAAACCGATATTGAAAACCAAATATTGAAAAACTGATATTGAAAAACCGATATTCAAAAACCGATATTGAAAAACCTATATCGAAAAACTGATATTGAAAAATCGATATTGAAACCGATATTAGAACCGATATTGAAAAACCGATATTGAAAAACGAATATTGAAAAACTGATATCGAAAAACTGATATTGAAAAACCGATATTGAAAAACCGATATTGAATCCGATAATAGAACCGATATTCAAAAACCGATATTGAAAACCAAATATTGAAATACTGATGTTGAAAAACCGATATTGAAAAACCGATATTGAAAAACCTATATCGAAAAACCTATATCGAATAACTGATATTGCAAAACCGATATTGAATCCGATATTAGAACCGATATTGAAAAACCGATATTGAAATACCGATATTGAAAAACCTATATGGAAAAACTGATATTGCAAAACCGATATTGAATCCGATATTAGAACCGATATTGAAAAACCGATATTCAAAAACCGATATTGGAGAACAAATATTCAAAAACCGATATTGAAAAACGAATATTGAAAAACTGATATTGAAAAACCGATATTGAAAAACCGCTATTGAAAAACCGATATTGAAACCGATATTAGAACCGATATTCAAAAACCGATATTGAAAACCAAATATTGAAAAACTGATATTGAAAAACCGATATTGAAAAACCTATATCGAAAAACTGATATTGAAAAACCGATATTGAAAAACCGATATTGAAAAACCGATATTGAAAAACCTATATCGAAAAACTGATATTGAAAAATCGATATTGAAACCGATATTAGAACCGATATTGAAAAACCGATATTGTAAAGCAAATATTGAAAAACTGATATCGAAAAACTGATATTGAAAAATCGATATTGAAACCGATATTAGAACCGATATTGAAAAACCGATATTGAAAAACGAATATTGAAAAACTGATATTGAAAAACCGATATTGAAAAACCGCTATTGAAAAACCGATATTGAATCCGATAATAGAACCGATATTCAAAAACCGATAATGAAAACCAAATATTGAAAAACTGATATTGAAAAACCGATATTGAAAAACCGATATTGAAAAACCGATATTGAATCCGATAATAGAACCGATATTCAAAAACCGATATTGAAAACCAAATATTGAAATACTGATGTTGAAAAACCGATATTGAAAAACCGATATTGAAAAACCTATATCGAAAAACTGATATTGAAAAATCGATATTGAAACCGATATTAGAACCGATATTGAAAAACCGATATTGAAAAACAAATATTGAAAAACTGATATCGAAAAACTGATATTGAAAAACTGATATCGAAAAACCGATATTGAAAAAACTATATCGAAAAACTGATATTGAAAAATCGATATTGAAACCGATATTAGAACCGATATTGAAAAACCGATATTGAAAAACAAATATTGAAAAACTGATATCGAAAAACTGATATTGAAAAACTGATATCGAAAAACTGATATTGAAAAACCGATATTGAAAAACCGATATTGAATCCGATATTAGAACCGATATTCAAAAACCGATATTGTAGAACAAATATTGAAAAACTGATATTGAAAAACCGATATTGAAAAACCGATATTAAATCCGATATTAGAACCGATATTAGAACCGATATTCAAAAACCGATATTGGAGAACAAATATTGAAAAACTGATATTGAAAAACCGATATTGAAAAACCGATATTGAAAAACCGATATTGAAAAACCTATATCGAATAACTGATATTGCAAAACCGATATTGAATCCGATATTAGAACCGATATTGAAAAACCGATATTCAAAAACCGATATTGGAGAACAAATATTCAAAAACCGATATTGAAAAACGAATATTGAAAAACTGATATTGAAAAACCGATATTGAAAAACCGCTATTGAAAAACCGATATTGAAACCGATATTAGAACCGATATTAGAACCGATATTCAAAAACCGATATTGAAAAACTGATATTGAAAAACCGATATTGAAAAACCGATATTGAAAAACCTATATCGAAAAACTGATATTGAACAATCGATATTGAAACCGATATTAGAACCGATATTGAAAAACCGATATTGAAAAACAAATATTGAAAAACTGATATCGAAAAACTGATATTGAAAAACCGATATTGAAAAACCGATATTGAATCCGATATTAGAACCGATATTCAAAAACCGATATTGGAGAACAAATATTGAAAAACTGATATTGAAAAACCGATATTGAAAAACCGATATTGAAAAACCGATATTGAAAAACCTATATTGAATAACTGATATTGCAAAACCGATATTGAATCCGATATTAGAACCGATATTGAAAAACCGATATTGAAATACCGATATTGAAAAACCTATATGGAAAAACTGATATTGCAAAACCGATATTGAATCCGATATTAGAACCGATATTGAAAAACCGATATTCAAAAACCGATATTGGAGAACAAATATTCAAAAACCGATATTGAAAAACGAATATTGAAAAACTGATATTGAAAAACCGATATTGAAAAACCGCTATTGAAAAACCGATATTGAAACCGATATTAGAACCGATATTCAAAAACCGATATTGAAAACCAAATATTGAAAAACTGATATTAAAAACCGATATTGAAAAACCTATATCGAAAAACTGATATTGAAACCGATATTAGAACCGATATTGAAAAACCGATATTGAAAAACCGATATTGAAAAACCGATATTGAAAAACCTATATCGAAAAACTGATATTGAAAAATCGATATTGAAACCGATATTAGAACCGATATTGAAAAACCGATATTGTAAAGCAAATATTGAAAAACTGATATCGAAAAACTGATATTGAAAAACCGATATTGAAAAACCGATATTGAATCCGATAATAGAACCGATATTCAAAAACCGATAATGAAAACCAAATATTGAAAAACTGATATTGAAAAACCGATATTGAAAAACCGATATTGAAAAACCTATATCGAAAAACTGATATTGAAAAATCGATATTGAAACCGATATTAGAACCGATATTGAAAAACCGATATTGAAAAACAAATATTGAAAAACTGATATCGAAAAACTGATATTGAAAAACCGATATTGAAAAACCGATATTGAATCCGATAATAGAACCGATATTCAAAAACCGATATTGAAAACCAAATATTGAAATACTGATATTGAAAAACCGATATTGAAAAACCGATATTGAAAAACCTATATCGAAAAACTGATATTGAATAATCGATATTGAAACCGATATTAGAACCGATATTGAAAAACCGATATTGAAAAACAAATATTGAAAAACTGATATTGAAAAACCGATATTGAAAAACCGATATTGAAAAACCTATATCGAAAAACTGATATTGAAAAATCGATATTGAAACCGATATTAGAACCGATATTGAAAAACCGATATTGTAAAGCAAATATTGAAAAACTGATATCGAAAAACTGATATTGAAAAACCGATATTGAAAAACCGATATTGAATCCGATAATAGAACCGATATTCAAAAACCGATAATGAAAACCAAATATTGAAAAACTGATATTGAAAAACCGATATTGAAAAACCGATATTGAAAAACCTATATCGAAAAACTGATATTGAAAAATCGATATTGAAACCGATATTAGAACCGATATTGAAAAACCGATATTCAAAAACCGATATTGGAGAACAAATATTCAAAAACCGATATTGAAAAACGAATATTGAAAAACTGATATTGAAAAACCGATATTGAAAAACCGCTATTGAAAAACCGATATTGAAACCGATATTAGAACCGATATTCAAAAACCGATATTGAAAACCAAATATTGAAAAACTGATATTGAAAAACCGATATTGAAAAACCTATATCGAAAAACTGATATTGAAACCGATATTAGAACCGATATTGAAAAACCGATATTGAAAAACCGATATTGAAAAACCGATATTGAAAAACCTATATCGAAAAACTGATATTGAAAAATCGATATTGAAACCGATATTAGAACCGATATTGAAAAACCGATATTGTAAAGCAAATATTGAAAAACTGATATCGAAAAACTGATATTGAAAAACCGATATTGAAAAACCGATATTGAATCCGATAATAGAACCGATATTCAAAAACCGATAATGAAAACCAAATATTGAAAAACTGATATTGAAAAACCGATATTGAAAAACCGATATTGAAAAACCTATATCGAAAAACTGATATTGAAAAATCGATATTGAAACCGATATTAGAACCGATATTGAAAAACCGATATTGAAAAACAAATATTGAAAAACTGATATCGAAAAACTGATATTGAAAAACCGATATTGAAAAACCGATATTGAATCCGATATTAGAACCGATATTCAAAAACCGATATTGTAGAACAAATATTGAAAAACTGATATTGAAAAACCGATATTGAAAAACCGATATTGAAAAACCTATATCGAATAACTGATATTGCAAAACCGATATTGAATCCGATAATAGAACCGATATTCAAAAACCGATAATGAAAACCAAATATTGAAAACTGATATTGAAAAACCGATATTGAAAAACCGATATTGAAAAACCTATATCGAAAAACTGATATTGAAAAATCGATATTGAAACCGATATTAGAACCGATATTGAAAAACCGATATTGAAAAACAAATATTGAAAAACTGATATCGAAAAACTGATATTGAAAAACCGATATTCAAAAACCGATATTGGAGAACAAATATTCAAAAACCGATATTGAAAAACGAATATTGAAAAACTGATATTGAAAAACCGATATTGAAAAACCGCTATTGAAAAACCGATATTGAAACCGATATTAGAACCGATATTCAAAAACCGATATTGAAAACCAAATATTGAAAAACTGATATTGAAAAACCGATATTGAAAAACCGATATTGAAAAAACCTATATCGAAAAACTGATATTGAAAAATCGATATTGAAACCGATATTAGAACCGATATTGAAAAACCGATATTGTAAAGCAAATATTGAAAAACCGATATTGAAATACCGATATTGAAAAACCTATATGGAAAAACTGATATTGCAAAACCGATATTGAATCCGATATTAGAACCGATATTGAAAAACCGATATTCAAAAACCGATATTGGAGAACAAATATTCAAAAACCGATATTGAAAAACGAATATTGAAAAACTGATATTGAAAAACTGATATTGAATCCGATATTAGAACCGATATTCAAAAACCGATATTGGAGAACAAATATTGAAAAACTGATATTGAAAAACCGATATTGAAAAACCGCTATTGAAAAACCGATATTGAAACCGATATTAGAACCGATATTCAAAAACCGATATTGAAAACCAAATATTGAAAAACTGATATTGAAAAACCGATATTGAAAAACCGATATTGAAAAACCTATATCGAAAAACTGATATTGAAAAATCGATATTGAAACCGATATTAGAACCGATATTCAAAAACCGATATTGGAGAACAAATATTGAAAAACTGATATTGAAAAACCGATATTGAAAAACCTATATCGAAAAACTGATATTGAAAAATCGATATTGAAACCGATATTAGAACCGATATTGAGAAACCGATATTGTAAAGCAAATATTGAAAAACTGATATCGAAAAACTGATATTGAAAAACCGATATTGAAAAACCGATATTGAATCCGATAATAGAACCGATATTGAAAAACCGCTATTGAAAAACCGATATTGAATCCGATAATAGAACCGATATTCAAAAACCGATATTGAAAAACCAAATATTGAAATACTGATATTGAAAACCGATATTGAAAAACCTATATCGAAAAACTGATATTGAAAAACTGATATTGAATCCGATATTAGAACCGATATTGAAAAACCGATATTGAAATACCGATATTCAAAAACCGATATTGAAAACCAAATATTGAAAAACTGATATGAAAAACCGATATTGAAAAACCGATATTGAAAAACCGATATTGAAAAACCTATATCGAAAAACAAATATTGAAAACTGATATCGAAAAACTGATATTGAAAAACTGATATCGAAAAACCGATATTGAAAAAACTATATCGAAAAACTGATATTGAAAAATCGATATTGAAACCGATATTAGAACCGATATTGAAAACCCGATATTGAAAAACAAATATTGAAAAACTGATATCGAAAAACTGATATTGAAAAACCGATATTGAAAAACCGATATTGAATCCGATATTAGAACCGATATTCAAAAACCGATATTGGAGAACAAATATTGAAAAACTGATATTGAAAAACCGATATTCAAAAACCGATATTGAAAAACCTATATCGAATAACTGATATTGCAAAACCGATATTGAATCCGATATTAGAACCGATATTGAAAAACCGATATTGAAATACCGATATTCAAAAACCGATATTGAAAACCAAATATTGAAAAACTGATATTGAAAAACCGATATTGAAAAACCGATATTGAAAAACCTATATCGAAAAACTGATATTGAAAAATCGATATTGAAACCGATATTAGAACCGATATTGAAAAACCGATATTGAAAAACGAATATTGAAAAACTGATATTGAAAAACCGATATTGAAAAACCGCTATTGAAAAACCGATATTGAATCCGATAATAGAACCGATATTCAAAAACCGATAATGAAAACCAAATATTGAAAAACTGATATTGAAAAACCGATATTGAAAAACTGATATCGAAAAACTGATATTGAAAAACCGATATTGAAAAACCGATATTGAAACCGATATTAGAACCGATATTGAAAAACCGATATTGAAAAACAAATATTGAAAAAATGATATCGAAAAACTGATATTGAAAAACCGATATTGAAAAACCGATATTGAATCCGATATTAGAACCGATATTCAAAAACCGATATTGTAGAACAAATATTGAAAAACTGATATTGAAAAACCGATATTGAAAAACGAATATTGAAAAACTGATATTGAAAAACCGATATTGAAAAACCGCTATTGAAAAACCGATATTGAATCCGATAATAGAACCGATATTCAAAAACCGATAATGAAAACCAAATATTGAAAAACTGATATTGAAAAACCGATATTGAAAAATCGATATTGAAACCGATATTAGAACCGATATTGAAAAACCGATATTGAAAAACAAATATTGAAAAACTGATATCGAAAAACTGATATTGAAAAACCGATATTGAAAAACCGATATTGAATCCGATAATAGAACCGATATTCAAAAACCGATATTGAAAACCAAATATTGAAATACTGATGTTGAAAAACCGATATTGAAAAACCGATATTGAAAAACCTATATCGAAAAACTGATATTGAAAAATCGATATTGAAACCGATATTAGAACCGATATTGAAAAACCGATATTGAAAAACAAATATTGAAAAACTGATATCGAAAAACTGATATTGAAAAACTGATATTGAAAAACCGTTATTGAAAAACCTATATCGAAAAACTGATATTGAAACCGATATTAGAACCGATATTGAAAAACCGATATTGAAAAACCGATATTGAAAAACCGATATTGAAAAACCTATATCGAAAAACTGATATTGAAAAATCGATATTGAAACCGATATTAGAACCGATATTGAAAAACCGATATTGTAAAGCAAATATTGAAAAACTGATATCGAAAAACTGATATTGAAAAATCGATATTGAAACCGATATTAGAACCGATATTGAAAAACCGATATTGAAAAACGAATATTGAAAAACTGATATTGAAAAACCGATATTGAAAAACCGCTATTGAAAAACCGATATTGAATCCGATAATAGAACCGATATTCAAAAACCGATAATGAAAACCAAATATTGAAAAACTGATATTGAAAAACCGATATTGAAAAACCGATATTGAAAAACCTATATCGAAAAACTGATATTGAAAAATCGATATTGAAACCGATATTAGAACCGATATTGAAAAACCGATATTGAAAAACAAATATTGAAAAACTGATATCGAAAAACTGATATTGAAAAACCGATATTGAAAAACCGATATTGAATCCGATAATAGAACCGATATTCAAAAACCGATATTGAAAACCAAATATTGAAATACTGATGTTGAAAAACCGATATTGAAAAACCGATATTGAAAAACCTATATCGAAAAACTGATATTGAAAAATCGATATTGAAACCGATATTAGAACCGATATTGAAAAACCGATATTGAAAAACAAATATTGAAAAACTGATATCGAAAAACTGATATTGAAAAACTGATATCGAAAAACCGATATTGAAAAAACTATATCGAAAAACTGATATTGAAAAATCGATATTGAAACCGATATTAGAACCGATATTGAAAAACCGATATTGAAAAACAAATATTGAAAAACTGATATCGAAAAACTGATATTGAAAAACTGATATCGAAAAACTGATATTGAAAAACCGATATTGAAAAACCGATATTGAATCCGATATTAGAACCGATATTCAAAAACCGATATTGTAGAACAAATATTGAAAAACTGATATTGAAAAACCGATATTGAAAAACCGATATTAAATCCGATATTAGAACCGATATTAGAACCGATATTCAAAAACCGATATTGGAGAACAAATATTGAAAAACTGATATTGAAAAACCGATATTGAAAAACCGATATTGAAAAACCGATATTGAAAAACCGATATTGAAAAACCTATATCGAATAACTGATATTGCAAAACCGATATTGAATCCGATATTAGAACCGATATTGAAAAACCGATATTCAAAAACCGATATTGGAGAACAAATATTCAAAAACCGATATTGAAAAACGAATATTGAAAAACTGATATTGAAAAACCGATATTGAAAAACCGCTATTGAAAAACCGATATTGAAACCGATATTAGAACCGATATTAGAACCGATATTCAAAAACCGATATTCAAAAACTGATATTGAAAAACCGATATTGAAAAACCGATATTGAAAAACCTATATCGAAAAACTGATATTGAACAATCGATATTGAAACCGATATTAGAACCGATATTGAAAAACCGATATTGAAAAACAAATATTGAAAAACTGATATCGAAAAACTGATATTGAAAAACCGATATTGAATCCGATATTAGAACCGATATTCAAAAACCGATATTGGAGAACAAATATTGAAAAACTGATATTGAAAAACCGATATTGAAAAACCGATATTGAAAAACCGATATTGAAAAACCTATATCGAATAACTGATATTGCAAAACCGATATTGAATCCGATATTAGAACCGATATTGAAAAACCGATATTGAAATACCGATATTGAAAAACCTATATGGAAAAACTGATATTGCAAAACCGATATTGAATCCGATATTAGAACCGATATTGAAAAACCGATATTCAAAAACCGATATTGGAGAACAAATATTCAAAAACCGATATTGAAAAACGAATATTGAAAAACTGATATTGAAAAACCGATATTGAAAAACCGCTATTGAAAAACCGATATTGAAAAACCTATATCGAATAACTGATATTGCAAAACCGATATTGAAAAACCGATATTGAAAAACCTATATCGAAAAACTGATATTGAAAAATCGATATTGAAACCGATATTAGAACCGATATTGAAAAACAAATATTGAAAAACTGATATCGAAAAACTGATATTGAAAAACCGATATTGAAAAACCGATATTGAATCCGATAATAGAACCGATATTCAAAAACCGATATTGAAAACCAAATATTGAAATACTGATATTGAAAAACCGATATTGAAAAACCGATATTGAAAAACCTATATTGAAAAACCGATATTGAAAAACCTATATCGAATAACTGATATTGCAAAACCGATATTGAATCCGATATTAGAACCGATATTGAAAAACCGATATTGAAATACCGATATTGAAAAACCTATATGGAAAAACTGATATTGCAAAACCGATATTGAATCCGATATTAGAACCGATATTGAAAAACCGATATTCAAAAACCGATATTGGAGAACAAATATTCAAAAACCGATATTGAAAAACGAATATTGAAAAACTGATATTGAAAAACCGATATTGAAAAACCGCTATTGAAAAACCGATATTGAAACCGATATTAGAACCGATATTCAAAAACCGATATTGAAAACCAAATATTGAAAAACTGATATTGAAAAACCGATATTGAAAAACCTATATCGAAAAACTGATATTGAAACCGATATTAGAACCGATATTGAAAAACCGATATTGAAAAACCGATATTGAAAAACCTATATCGAAAAACTGATATTGAAAAATCGATATTGAAACCGATATTAGAACCGATATTGAAAAACCGATATTGTAAAGCCAATATTGAAAAACTGATATCGAAAAACTGATATTGAAAAATCGATATTGAAACCGATATTAGAACCGATATTGAAAAACCGCTATTGAAAAACCGATATTGAAACCGATATTAGAACCGATATTAGAACCGATATTCAAAAACCGATATTGAAAAACTGATATTGAAAAACCGATATTGAAAAACCGATATTGAAAAACCTATATCGAAAAACTGATATTGAACAATCGATATTGAAACCGATATTAGAACCGATATTGAAAAACCGATATTGAAAAACAAATATTGAAAAACTGATATCGAAAAACTGATATTGAAAAACCGATATTGAAAAACCGATATTGAATCCGATATTAGAACCGATATTCAAAAACCGATATTGGAGAACAAATATTGAAAAACTGATATTGAAAAACCGATATTGAAAAACCGATATTGAAAAACCTATATCGAATAACTGATATTGCAAAACCGATATTGAATCCGATATTAGAACCGATATTGAAAAACCGATATTGAAATACCGATATTGAAAAACCTATATGGAAAAACTGATATTGCAAAACCGATATTGAATCCGATATTAGAACCGATATTGAAAAACCGATATTCAAAAACCGATATTGGAGAACAAATATTCAAAAACCGATATTGAAAAACGAATATTGAAAAACTGATATTGAAAAACCGATATTGAAAAACCGCTATTGAAAAACCGATATTGAAACCGATATTAGAACCGATATTCAAAAACCGATATTGAAAACCAAATATTGAAAAACTGATATTGAAAAACCGATATTGAAAAACCTATATCGAAAAACTGATATTGAAACCGATATTAGAACCGATATTGAAAAACCGATATTGAAAAACCGATATTGAAAAACCGATATTGAAAAACCTATATCGAAAAACTGATATTGAAAAATCGATATTGAAACCGATATTAGAACCGATATTGAAAAACCGATATTGTAAAGCAAATATTGAAAAACTGATATCGAAAAACTGATATTGAAAAATCGATATTGAAACCGATATTAGAACCGATATTGAAAAACCGATATTGAAAAACGAATATTGAAAAACTGATATTGAAAAACCGATATTGAAAAACCGCTATTGAAAAACCGATATTGAATCCGATAATAGAACCGATATTCAAAAACCGATAATGAAAACCAAATATTGAAAAACTGATATTGAAAAACCGATATTGAAAAACCGATATTGAAAAACCTATATCGAAAAACTGATATTGAAAAATCGATATTGAGACCGATATTAGAACCGATATTGAAAAACCGATATTGAAAAACAAATATTGAAAAACTGATATCGAAAAACTGATATTGAAAAACCGATATTGAAAAACCGATATTGAATCCGATAATAGAACCGATATTCAAAAACCGATATTGAAAACCAAATATTGAAATACTGATGTTGTAAAACCGATATTGAAAAACCGATATTGAAAAACCTATATCGAAAAACTGATATTGAAAAATCGATATTGAAACCGATATTAGAACCGATATTGAAAAACCGATATTGAAAAACAAATATTGAAAAACTGATATCGAAAAACTGATATTGAAAAACTGATATCGAAAAACCGATATTGAAAAAACTATATCGAAAAACTGATATTGAAAAATCGATATTGAAACCGATATTAGAACCGATATTGAAAAACCGATATTGAAAAACAAATATTGAAAAACTGATATCGAAAAACTGATATTGAAAAACTGATATCGAAAAACTGATATTGAAAAACCGATATTGAAAAACCGATATTGAATCCGATATTAGAACCGATATTCAAAAACCGATATTGTAGAACAAATATTGAAAAACTGATATTGAAAAACCGATATTGAAAAACCGATATTAAATCCGATATTAGAACCGATATTAGAACCGATATTCAAAAACCGATATTGGAGAACAAATATTGAAAAACTGATATTGAAAAACCGATATTGAAAAACCGATATTGAAAAACCGATATTGAAAAACCTATATCGAATAACTGATATTGCAAAACCGATATTGAATCCGATATTAGAACCGATATTGAAAAACCGATATTCAAAAACCGATATTGGAGAACAAATATTCAAAAACCGATATTGAAAAACGAATATTGAAAAACTGATATTGAAAAACCGATATTGAAAAACCGCTATTGAAAAACCGATATTGAAACCGATATTAGAACCGATATTAGAACCGATATTCAAAAACCGATATTGAAAAACTGATATTGAAAAACCGATATTGAAAAACCGATATTGAAAAACCTATATCGAAAAACTGATATTGAACAATCGATATTGAAACCGATATTAGAACCGATATTGAAAAACCGATATTGAAAAACAAATATTGAAAAACTGATATCGAAAAACTGATATTGAAAAACCGATATTGAATCCGATATTAGAACCGATATTCAAAAACCGATATTGGAGAACAAATATTGAAAAACTGATATTGAAAAACCGATATTGAAAAACCGATATTGAAAAACCGATATTGAAAAACCTATATCGAATAACTGATATTGCAAAACCGATATTGAATCCGATATTAGAACCGATATTGAAAAACCGATATTGAAATACCGATATTGAAAAACCTATATGGAAAAACTGATATTGCAAAACCGATATTGAATCCGATATTAGAACCGATATTGAAAAACCGATATTCAAAAACCGATATTGGAGAACAAATATTCAAAAACCGATATTGAAAAACGAATATTGAAAAACTGATATTGAAAAACCGATATTGAAAAACCGCTATTGAAAAACCGATATTGAAAAACCTATATCGAATAACTGATATTGCAAAACCGATATTGAAAAACCGATATTGAAAAACCTATATCGAAAAACTGATATTGAAAAATCGATATTGAAACCGATATTAGAACCGATATTGAAAAACAAATATTGAAAAACTGATATCGAAAAACTGATATTGAAAAACCGATATTGAAAAACCGATATTGAATCCGATAATAGAACCGATATTCAAAAACCGATATTGAAAACCAAATATTGAAATACTGATATTGAAAAACCGATATTGAAAAACCGATATTGAAAAACCTATATCGAAAAACTGATATTGAAAAATCGATATTGAAACCGATATTAGAACCGATATTGAAAAACCGATATTGAAAAACAAATATTGAAAAACTGATATTGAAAAACCGATATTGAAAAACCGATATTGAAAAACCTATATCGAAAAACTGATATTGAAAAATCGATATTGAAACCGATATTAGAACCGATATTGAAAAACCGATATTGTAAAGCAAATATTGAAAAACTGATATCGAAAAACTGATATTGAAAAACCGATATTGAAAAACCGATATTGAATCCGATAATAGAACCGATATTCAAAAACCGATAATGAAAACCAAATATTGAAAAACTGATATTGAAAAACCGATATTGAAAAACCGATATTGAAAAACCTATATCGAAAAACTGATATTGAAAAATCGATATTGAAACCGATATTAGAACCGATATTGAAAAACCGATATTCAAAAACCGATATTGGAGAACAAATATTCAAAAACCGATATTGAAAAACGAATATTGAAAAACTGATATTGAAAAACCGATATTGAAAAACCGCTATTGAAAAACCGATATTGAAACCGATATTAGAACCGATATTCAAAAACCGATATTGAAAACCAAATATTGAAAAACTGATATTGAAAAACCGATATTGAAAAACCTATATCGAAAAACTGATATTGAAACCGATATTAGAACCGATATTGAAAAACCGATATTGAAAAACCGATATTGAAAAACCGATATTGAAAAACCTATATCGAAAAACTGATATTGAAAAATCGATATTGAAACCGATATTAGAACCGATATTGAAAAACCGATATTGAAAAACAAATATTGAAAAACTGATATTGAAAAACCGATATTGAAAAACCGATATTGAAAAACCTATATCGAAAAACTGATATTGAAAAATCGATATTGAAACCGATATTAGAACCGATATTGAAAAACCGATATTGAAAAACAAATATTGAAAAACTGATATCGAAAAACTGATATTGAAAAACCGATATTGAAAAACCGATATTGAATCCGATAATAGAACCGATATTCAAAAACCGATATTGAAAACCAAATATTGAAATACTGATATTGAAAAACCGATATTGAAAAACCGATATTGAAAAACCTATATCGAAAAACTGATATTGAATAATCGATATTGAAACCGATATTAGAACCGATATTGAAAAACCGATATTGAAAAACAAATATTGAAAAACTGATATTGAAAAACCGATATTGAAAAACCGATATTAAATCCGATATTAGAACCGATATTCAAAAACCGATATTGGAGAACGAATATTGAAAAACTGATATTGAAAAACCGATATTGAAAAACCGATATTGAAAAACCGATATTGAAAAACAAATATTGAAAAACTGATATCGAAAAACTGATATTGAGAAACTGATATTGCAAAACCGATATTGAAAAACCGATATTGAAAAACCGATATTGAAAAACCTATATCGAAAAACCGATATTGAAAAACCGATATTGAATCCGATATTAGAACCGATATTCAAAAACCGATATTGTAGAACAAATATTGAAAAACTGATATTGAAAAACCGATATTGAAAAACCGATATTAAATCCGATATTAGAACCGATATTCAAAAACCGATATTGGAGAACGAATATTGAAAAACTGATATTGAAAAACCGATATTGAAAAACCGATATTGAAAAACCGATATTGAAAAACAAATATTGAAAAACTGATATCGAAAAACTGATATTGAGAAACTGATATTGCAAAACCGATATTGAAAAACCGATATTGAAAAACCGATATTGAAAAACCTATATCGAATAACTGATATTGCAAAACCGATATTGAAAAAACGATATTGAATCCGATATTAGAACCGGTATTGAAAATCAAATATTGAAAAACCGATATTGAAAAATCGATATTGAAACCGATATTAGAACCGATATTCAAAAACCGATATTGAAAAACTGATATTAAAAAACCGATATTGAAAAACCGATATTGAAAAACCGATATTGAATCCGATATTAGAACCGATATTCAAAAACCGATATTGGAGAACAAATATTGAAAAACTGATATTGAAAAACCGATATTGAAAAACCGATATTGAAAAACCGATATTGAAAAACCTATATCGAATAACTGATATTGCAAAACCGATATTGAATCCGATATTTGAACCGATATTGAAAACCGATATTGAAATACCGATATTGAAAAACCTATATGGAAAAACTGATATTGCAAAACCGATATTGAATCCGATATTAGAACCGATATTGAAAAACCGATATTCAAAAACCGATATTGGAGAACAAATATTCAAAAACCGATATTGAAAAACTGATATTGAAAAACCGATATTGAAAAACCGCTATTGAAAAACCGATATTGAAACCGATATTAGAACCGATATTCAAAAACCGATATTGAAAACCAAATATTGAAAAACTGATATTGAAAAACCGATATTGAAAAACCTATATCGAAAAACTGATATTGAAACCGATATTAGAACCGATATTGAAAAACCGTTATTGAAAAACCGATATCGAAAAACTGATATTGAAAAATCGATAATGAAACCGATATTAGAACCGATATTGAAAAACCGATATTGTAAAGCAAATATTGAAAAACTGATATCGAAAAACTGATATTGAAAAACCGATATTGAAAAACCGATATTGAATCCGATAATAGAACCGATATTCAAAAACCGATAATGAAAACCAAATATTGAAAAACTGATATTGAAAAACCGATATTGAAAAACCGATATTGAAAAACCTATATCGAAAAACTGATATTGAAAAATCGATATTGAAACCGATATTAGAACCGATATTGAAAAACCGATATTGAAAAACAAATATTGAAAAACTGATATCGAAAAACTGATATTGAAAAACCGATATTGAAAAACCGATATTGAATCCGATATTAGAACCGATATTCAAAAACCGATATTGTAGAACAAATATTGAAAAACTGATATTGAAAAACCGATATTGAAAAACCGATATTGAAAAACCGATATTGAAAAACCTATATCGAATAACTGATATTGCAAAACCGATATTGAATCCGATAATAGAACCGATATTCAAAAACCGATATTGAAATACCGATATTGAAAAACCTATATGGAAAAACTGATATTGCAAAACCGATATTGAATCCGATATTAGAACCGATATTGAAAAACCGATATTCAAAAACCGATATTGGAGAA
>NW_027484981.1:5000-10000 GCF_050908995.1 Andrena cerasifolii
CGACTGACTGACTGACTGACTGACTGACTGACTGACTGACTGACTGACTGACTGACTGACTGACTGACTGACTGACTGACTGACTGACTGACTGACTGACTGACTGACTGACTGACTGACTGACTGACTGACTGACTGACTGACTGACTGACTGACTGACTGACTGACTGACTGACTGACTGACTGACTGACTGACTGACTGACTGACTGACTGACTGACTGACTGACTGACTGACTGACTGACTGACTGACTGACTGACTGACTGACTGACTGACTGACTGACTGACTGACTGACTGACTGACTGACTGACTGACTGACTGACTGACTGACTGACTGACTGACTGACTGACTGACTGACGGACTGACTGACTGACAGACCGACCGACCGACCGACCGACCGACCGACAGACCGACCGATCGACCGACCGACCGACCGACCGACCGACTGACCGACTGACCGACCGACTGACGGACTGACTGACCGATCGACCGACCGACTGACCGACCGAACGACGGACCGACCGACCGCCCGACCGACTGACGGACTGACTGACCGACTGACCGACTGACAGACCGACTGACCGACTGACACACCGACCGACCGACCGACCGACTGACGGACCGACCGACCGACCGACCGACCGACCGACCGACCGACCGACCGACCGACCGACCGACCGACCGACTGACTGACCGACTGACCGACAGACCGACCGACCGACCGACCGACTGACGGACTGACTGACCGACTGACCGACTGACAGACCGACTGACAGACCGACCGACTGACTGACTGACAGACCGACCGACCGACCGACCGACAGACCGACCGACCGACCGACCGACCGACTGACGGACTGACCGACAGACCGACCGACAGACTGACGGACTGACTGACCGACTGACCGACTGACCGACTAACCGACCGACTGACTGACCGACTGACCGACAGACCGACCGACCGACCGACCGACTGACGGACTGACTGACCGACCGAACGACGGAGTGACTGACCGACTGACCGACTGATCGACTGACCGACTGACCGACCGACTGACTGACCGACTGACCGACTGACCGACTGACCGACCGACTGACTGACCGACTGACCGACTGACTGACTGACTGACTGACTGACTGACTGACTGACTGACTGACTGACTGACTGACTGACTGACTGACTGACTGACTGACTGACTGACTGACTGACTGACTGACTGACTGACTGACTGACTGACTGACTGACTGACTGACTGACTGACTGACTGACTGACTGACTCACTGACTGACTGACTGACTGACTGACTGACTGACTGACTGACTGACTGACTGACTGACTGACTGACTGACTGACTGACTGACTGACTGACTGACTGACTGACTGACTGACTGACTGACTGACTGACTGACTGACTGACTGACTGACTGACTGACTGACTGACTGACTGACTGACTGACTGACTGACTGACTGACTGACTGACTGACTGACTGACTGACTGACTGACTGACTGACTGACTGACTGACTGACTGACTGACTGACTGACTGACTGACTGACTGACTGACTGACTGACTGACGGACTGACTGACTGACTGACTGACTGACTGTCTGACTGACTGACTGACAGACCGACTGACTGACTGACTGACTGACTGACTGACTGACTGACTGACTGACTGACTGACTGACTGACTGACTGACTGACTGACTGACTGACTGACTGACTGACTGACTCACTGACTGACTGACTGACTGACTGACTGACTGACTGACTGACTGACTGACTGACTGACTGACTGACTGACTGACTGACTGACTGACTGACTGACTGACTGACTGACTGACTGACTGACTGACTGACTGACTGACTGACTGACTGACTGACTGACTGACTGACTGACTGACTGACGGACTGACTGACTGACAGACCGACCGACCGACCGACCGACCGACCGACAGACCGACCGATCGACCGACCGACCGACCGACCGACCGACTGACCGACTGACCGACCGACTGACGGACTGACTGACCGATCGACCGACCGACTGACCGACCGAACGACGGACCGACCGACCGCCCGACCGACTGACGGACTGACTGACCGACTGACCGACTGACAGACCGACTGACCGACTGACACACCGACCGACCGACCGACCGACTGACGGACCGACCGACCGACCGACCGACCGACCGACCGACCGACCGACCGACCGACCGACCGACCGACCGACCGACCGACTGACTGACCGACTGACCGACAGACCGACCGACCGACCGACCGACTGACGGACTGACTGACCGACTGACCGACTGACAGACCGACTGACAGACCGACCGACTGACTGACTGACAGACCGACCGACCGACCGACCGACAGACCGACCGACCGACCGACCGACCGACTGACGGACTGACCGACAGACCGACCGACAGACTGACGGACTGACTGACCGACTGACCGATTGACCGACTAACCGACCGACTGACTGACCGACTGACCGACAGACCGACCGACCGACCGACCGACTGACGGACTGACTGACCGACCGAACGACGGAGTGACTGACCGACTGACCGACTGATCGACTGACCGACTGACCGACCGACTGACTGACCGACTGACCGACTGACTGACTGACTGACTGACTGACTGACTGACTGACTGACTGACTGACTGACTGACTGACTGACTGACTGACTGACTGACTGACTGACTGACTGACTGACTGACTGACTGACTGACTGACTGACTGACTGACTGACTGACTCACTGACTGACTGACTGACTGACTGACTGACTGACTGACTGACTGACTGACTGACTGACTGACTGACTGACTGACTGACTGACTGACTGACTGACTGACTGACTGACTGACTGACTGACTGACTGACTGACTGACTGACTGACTGACTGACTGACTGACTGATGACTGACTGACTGACTGACTGACTGACTGACTGACTGACTGACTGACTGACTGACTGACTGACTGACTGACTGACTGACTGACTGACTGACTGACTGACTGACTGACTGACTGACTGACTGACTGACTGACTGACTGACTGACTGACTGACTGACTGACTGACTGACTGACTGACTGACTGACTGACTGACTGACTGACTGACTGACTGACTGACTGACTGACTGACTGACTGACTGACTGACTGACTGACTGACTGACTGACTGACTGACTGACTGACTGACTGACTGACTGACTGACTGACTGACTGACTGACTGACTGACTGACTGACTGACTGACTGACTGACTGACTGACTGACTGACTGACTGACTGACTGACTGACTGACTGACTGACTGACTGACTGACTGACTGACTGACTGACTGACTGACTGACTGACTGACTGACTGACTGACTGACTGACTGACTGACTGACTGACTGACTGACTGACTGACTGACTGACTGACTGACTGACTGACTGACTGACTGACTGACTGACTGACTGACTGACTGACTGACTGACTGACTGACTGACTGACTGACTGACTGACTGACTGACTGACTGACTGACTGACTGACTGACTGACTGACTGACTGACTGACTGACTGACTGACTGACTGACTGACTGACTGACTGACTGACTGACTGACTGACTGACTGACTGACTGACTGACTGACTGACTGACTGACTGACTGACTGACTGACTGACTGACTGACTGACTGACTGACTGACTGACTGACTGACTGACTGACTGACTGACTGACTGACTGACTGACTGACTGACTGACTGACTGACTGACTGACTGACTGACTGACTGACTGACTGACTGACTGACTGACTGACTGACTGACTGACTGACTGACTGACTGACTGACTGACTGACTGACTGACTGACTGACTGACTGACTGACTGACTGACTGACTGACTGACTGACTGACTGACTGACTGACTGACTGACTGACTGACTGACTGACTGACTGACTGACTGACTGACTGACTGACTGACTGACTGACTGACTGACTGACTGACTGACTGACTGACTGACTGACTGACTGACTGACTGACTGACTGACTGACTGACTGACTGACTGACTGACTGACTGACTGACTGACTGACTGACTGACTGACTGACTGACTGACTGACTGACTGACTGACTGACTGACTGACTGACTGACTGACTGACTGACTGACTGACTGACTGACTGACTGACTGACTGACTGACTGACTGACTGACTGACTGACTGACTGACTGACTGACTGACTGACTGACTGACTGACTGACTGACTGACTGACTGACTGACTGACTGACTGACTGACTGACTGACTGACTGACTGACTGACTGACTGACTGACTGACTGACTGACTGACTGACTGACTGACTGACTGACTGACTGACTGACTGACTGACTGACTGACTGACTGACTGACTGACTGACTGACTGACTGACTGACTGACTGACTGACTGACTGACTGACTGACTGACTGACTGACTGACTGACTGACTGACTGACTGACTGACCGACCGACCGACCGACCGACCGACTGACGGACTGACCGACAGACCGACCGACAGACTGACGGACTGACTGACCGACTGACCGACTGACCGACTAACCGACCGACTGACTGACCGACTGACCGACAGACCGACCGACCGACCGACCGACTGACGGACTGACTGACCGACCGAACGACGGAGTGACTGACCGACTGACCGACTGATCGACTGACCGACTGACCGACCGACTGACTGACCGACTGACCGACTGACTGACTGACTGACTGACTGACTGACTGACTGACTGACTGACTGACTGACTGACTGACTGACTGACTGACTGACTGACTGACTGACTGACTGACTGACTGACTGACTGACTGACTGACTGACTGACTGACTGACTGACTGACTGACTGACTGACTGACTGACTGACTGACTGACTGACTGACTGACTGACTGACTGACTGACTGACTGACTGACTGACTGACTGACTGACTGACTGACT